>NW_019174273.1:1846548-1891548 GCF_002260705.1 Seriola dumerili | reverse complement strand
CACAGCTTGGAGTGACTCAGGAATGGATGAAGGTGCTGTGTGGACAGACACACGTGCAGTCCTGGGTCACATCTGAAAGGAAATAATCCTTAGCGTTTGTTTTAGGCTTCGTTACGCGCCAGGTGGGAGGAGTTTAACATATCAGGGTGATCCGGATCAGCTGCCAATCACAGAGATGGAGCTGGTGATGCTTTCTGAATCTCATCATACGACCGTAAGAGCAATGACAAGCTACAAATATATACTGTTAGTCATTCATTACGAGAAGGGAAGAAAGAAAGGAGGAAAAACTAAAATAAGGACAAGAGAAAGGAAGGAGAGAAAAGGAAGAAATGAAGGAAAGAAAGATGTGGAGAGAAAAAAGGAAATGAAATTGATAGTACACCTGAAGAAGCAAGGAAGGAAATAATGAATGAAGGAAAAGAAGAGGAAGAAAGTCAAATAAACCAGGGAAGTAGAAGGGAGAGAGAAAAAAAGAAAAGTGGGCCAAAAATAGAAAAAGAAAGGGAGGGAGGAAACAAAAACAGACAGATAGAAAAAAGGAGGGAAGCAGAAAAACAAGACAGACAGTAAAGGAAGGGAGGGAGGGAGGGAGGTAAAATCATGAAAGGAAGAAAAGAAGAAAAAGAAAGCAAGTAAAAGACAGAGGAAGTAAGAGAGATAATGAAGGAAGGATGGACGGGGACACCTGGAACAGCACAGCTGCAACACACATACAGACGAAAAGGAAGGAGAGAAAACTAAGAGTTAAAGAAAAGTTTTCCTTCACTTCTGTTCCCTCCACAACTTTGCATCTGCTCTCAACCGCAAAAGTGGAGAAAACAAAGTAAAAGAAGTAATCAAGCTAAAAGTATCTTGTGATATATGTAAAGTTTAGGGCGTCGCAGACGTTTCCACACTGCCAATTTACAGTTTTTCTATTTGCAGGAGGGAGGCCGGCCTGCCCGGAGCCTTACTTCAGCAGACAAAAGTGCTAACAGCAGATGAATTAAAGGTTACCAACAGTATATGATGAATATCAGGCAAATACAAATTACCACAGGAAGAAGAATAATGAAGGTTTTTCGCTGGCGAGCCAGGGGCCAGTCAATAATTAGAGGTGGCGCGGTCGCTGTCGCCGGCTCTCTGCTGCCTCGGCGCTTTGTCTCAGCTTTAATTGCTCAGGTTAAGATGGCCGCCCACGTCCAAAAAAAAAAAAGAAAAAAGAAAAAACAAAGTTAGTCTTAACTCGTTTAAACACGAGCGGCGTCGAGATGCTTCTCATGAGAGGCTCAGATTCAACAGGACGCCCTTCAACAATGTTTTAAACTTTCTTCATCTCTTCCATTTCGTGTTTACTTGAAGTGAAGCATGAGGGAGTTTGCTTTGATCCCCCCCGAAAAAATTAAAAACAGTCCCAACCGTGCACAGGGAAGAAAGAAAAAAGGAGGAAAGTGCCACGAGTGGTTGACAGTCGGTGCATATTGGTTGTTTTTTTCCAAGCAGGGAGACATAATCACACAAATAAGACATCAAAGATAGATTGAGAGTTAAAATATGCAGTTGAAAATTATTCAGATTGCTTTGGGATGGCAGGGGGAAAAATATTCCCTCAAAGTGTCCGACTGTATGAGATCAAAACTCTGTGATACCGTGAGACACATGCACGAATGAGAGAGGAAGAATTCAGACATGTCCGGGTTTTTTTTTTTTTTTTTTGGTTTCAGGGGCCTTGGCAGCTCCAGTATTTCATGTCGTGGTTCCCTTGACTGGAGGGGAATCCCTTTTTTTTTTTTTTTTCTTCCCCCTCTTGTTTTTCTGGTCACTGGCATGCAGCTCGCCAGTATGTCGCCTCACAATGTGAACTCTTGTGCCCTGCAGGTTGGCAGAGAAAAGCGACACACACACACACACACGAAACTGGCTGCTGCCTGCGAGTCGCAGCCAAACGCCGCACCTGCGTCATGTTTGCTGGCTCCTTTCGGTCCAACCTCCTCTCCACCTGTACAGTAAATCCGGCAAAAAAAAACCTAACCTCAAAACACACACAGGTTCACGCCAGGAGAGTGCGTCAACTCCTGCGTCATGGAAATTTGTCTTCAGCGAAGGAGAGGAAGGTTGAGGGGAAACAAAAGGATTTCAAACGGCAGCAGCTCATCTTTTTCTGCCCTCTCCTCACTTCAGGTAATTCTAAGCCTGGAGAAATGTAGATGTGCTTGTGACAATCTTAAATATAATAATGATCTTCCAAGACAATACCAAGAAGTAGACGAGAAAAATGAATCAAATTAAACTGATCTTCCTCTTTGAGTCTTGGTCAGCACATGCAGTACTGTGGTTTGTAATTAAAGCAAATTAAAAAGATGAGATGAGTGTTCAGAGTCTGCCTCAGGAAAAAAAAAAAAAAAAGAAAGAAAGAAAGAAAGAAAGAAAAAGAAAAAAAAGACAATACTCTGTTAAAATTCCTGAGGTGATAAAAGACAGAGGCATTCAATTTTAAATACAAAATGATCCTTACGTAAGGAGTTTGACGCAGCTCCCTTTTTCCTTACAAATCTGACCAGTTTGTGTTGTTCAGTTCAATGATAAATACAGTCTGTAACCGTATGGATGGACGTCAACAGACTTGAATACATTGCTATAACCGGACTAAACCACAGTATTTCAGTATGAGAGAGGAGGAGGAGGAGGAGGAGGAGGAAGCTTTGTGCCTCAGAAACAACAACGTGCTGTAAAAATGTTGTGATGTTAAGGGACAGAAAGTTTCTCTTTGTCTGAAAGCTCTCAAATGTGCCACAGAAAGCCGAGATTCAAAGCGAGGCCCATCTCCCCCTAATTAACACTTTGAAAGATAAAAGCAGTTTATTAAATCAATCAGGATGATGGTTGTTTGTGAATCCCAGCAGATAAGGACATTTGCATATTAACTTTGCAGTTCTAACCTACATTTGAGGATCTTCTGAGATTGTGGCCGGCTTCAATGTAAATATTTTCCCCTCACTGCTACTGTACACGTTTTAAAGTTTCATCGCCCGGATTCTCTGGTGGATTTTCAACTCATTAAAAAATAAAGAGATGGATAAATAAGCAAACATATAACGTAAACAGACAGACAAATGAATAAACGAATACGGATATTATGGCGCTGGAGAGGCTTTGCCAAAATTTGTGGCAAAGACGACGCAAAACAATCTGGATCTTAACTTGTTGTTAGATATTCCCAGTTCATAACTAGGCTTTAAATGAACATGAAAGCAACAAATAGGCTTTAAAAGAGTATTATATGTGCCCTCCAGTTAATCTGGCACATACTAAAGAGCTGTTTCAATATGTTCTGCCAAAAATTAACTTCCATGTGAATCATGCATTTTCTTGATAATGTTTTAAGTAAATTTAGACAGAACTGAAACTTGTATCACTGCACTTTTATTGAAGTTGTTGGTGTTTAAAATCTAAATTAAAATACTGATATTTGAGTTTCCCTGCACTGCCAGCTCCTGAATAACACAGTGTCTTTCTCACATTTGTCCCTAAAATGTCACAAGCTCACGTGGGTCTTTACGCTGGTGCTATTCCAACAGATTCCCTGAAAAAGACACACAACAATGAATGAATGAATTTATCCCACTAACAGTAACTGTCTGTGTAGCACAGCCTGATGTATGTGACTCCTCTGAGCCATAGAGCTCCATTGTTTCCAAAAACTATTAAAAACACATCAGTGGGCCACACTGTTGAGCTGGGTGACATGTTCCTACATCACCACAAACACACACACTGTACTTTGACTCAGTCCCACACACACTGTCCTGCTGCCACAAAGACTCACTACAGCACCAAATCTGGATTAATCCACCGCTGAAAATAGTCCCCCTTCGAACGCACTATTCCCTTCAGTGGAGGGGAACGGGTTTATAAAATGATTATTTTTCTTCCCGTGCGCTCAGGGATGAATCTCTGTCATCGGAGGTTGATGACACCGACCGACAGGGACCTAATGTTTAAGGAGAGATCGGCCTAATCCTCATTTGTGCTTCTTCCACGACACATTGGCTGAGGAGCTGTGGTGTTAAAGCTCGTCAGCAGTCAAACCTTCCCTGCATTCACAGCGATAACATTAGAGCATCAGTTGTGAGACAGAGACCGCCACAAAGAAATCAAAGCGTGCAGATATTGACCGGCCTCTCATACAGACATGGAAGAAGAAAGAATCACCGGATCAATAGCGGTCGTCGCTAATCCTGGTACCTACACAACAGCGTCATTGTGTTTTTCGATGGGCGGCCCCAGAAGCCTTGGAAGAAATCACCGCGCACAAAGGTCGCTGTCGCCATTACTCGCCTCTCGAAAAAGGGGTCGTGCATGCCGTCGACCGCCGCACCACTCGATACCGGACTTACTGACGCGACGAAAGGCCGTTTTTGAGCTGCAGATGACCCGACGTGCACGAGACCTCAGCTGTAATCGCTCCAATCTGCATTCAGACGGACAAGAGGCGCAGATCTGAGAGCAGCTATCATCATCTCATCTCCAGCAGAGAATAGGTGAAGCGGTATTCCAGGGGAGGATAAAAAAAAAAAAAAAAAAAGAAAGAAAGAAGGAAGTTACTTTAACGACTCCCATGGCTTTTAATTGCAGAGGCTTGGACATTAGTTCAAAACTGCTCACTTCATGCTTGGGAACACAGTGCCACGGTGCCTGCGCCCTCACCCGACACTTGTTTTATCTGCTTGCAGATTGAACTCACTTCACAGTAAAGAGAGGCCAATTAGGGTGCAAAAGGATTAAAAACACAGGGAAAAAAAAAAAAAGCTTTTCCATTTCTCCACTTTTGTAGTGGAGGACAGGCTATAGGATGAATGTACGAGAGGGGGAGAAAACTCAGCGCTTTATGATCGGGAAATTAAAGAGGAAAATGAAGGTGTGAGGTTATTTCCTGCCAGTCGTCCATGGAGAGGGAAAAAAGTCCACCTTGTATTACTGTTGGATCTCTGATGGTCGCAAATTCCAGGCGGTTAAGCTTTAATGTACTGTTAGTTGTTTCCCGCAGTTAGTCTCAAAGATTCTGAATAGTAGACAATCTTTTACAAGATGGTTGATTTGCACCAAAAAAAAAAAAACAAAACTTTTTGAATAGCTGCACATCATGAATTTATGGATACCCAAGGGGAAATCCCCAGCATATTCACTTTAAATCCATCACATGCATATTGTTACGAATTATGATCATCTGAGTAAAGTCGCGAGAACGTCTGCATGACAAATTTGGCTTCTGTGCCTATTTTTCTTTGTGCATCATTGTTGAAGTTTGGTGCAAAATGGAAGCTGAGGAAACAACACATATTGCCTCCTTTAGTCTCTAGAAATATTATATTCAATATTAATATATTAGATGGCAAAACAGTTTCTCCTTCTTAGTTTGAAAGTATGTGGACATGATGTGCTTGTTTCACGAGTTATTTAAAGACAATTTTAAATGAGGCCACAAATCACAAGTAGCTTTTTTACAACAGTGTTTTAGGGTGAATTTGTCCTTTTATAAGTGCAAATAATAATTCTGCAGTGCTGTTAAAGCATGCTGGGTAATGCAGAAAGAGGTCAGTGCTTTGCTTTGCAGTTTATTTCCTTCAAATAAACAGGCTGAGAGCTTGGAATCCACAGGCCTGCCCATTTATCCATCTCTGAGTGGAAGCTAGGCTCCGACTTCCTCTAATAAAATGATTACCAATCTCTGGTAGTGGTTCACCTCAGATGCACTGTCCCTGGGAGAGGTCCGCGAGATTCTATTAACCAGGGAGAAGGGGGTGGGGGACGTGTAGGGGGGGAGGTTGGGCTTCCCCCAGCGAGGAGTGTCTTTAACATAAGTGGAGATGAGCGTAACCGGATGGTGGAGGCGAGGAGGTTTCCCCAGGAACGGTGGAGAGCGGCAGGAAATCGATGCGTTGTTTGTTTATTGGTCTGACCCACGAACCTCTGTAGCTCTACATCTGTCAAACCCACCCCCACTCCCTCTCTCTTTTTAGTCCCTCTCTTCCATCTCCCCATTTCCCTGTCCTAGGAATCCTGTCCTATTTTCTCATCAGTCTCATCCCAACAAACAAGACTGCATTTCCAATAATAGACGAGTTTCAGATAAATAAATGTCAATTTCATTACATCAGTCCCGTATAATTAAATTATTAGTTTGCTGTCCCATCTGATTGCCATTTGTAGAGATAAACACTGAAGCACACTCCAGTGATTTTCTGCTGCACGTCTATAGAGTTAGGAGACTCATCAGAAACAGACAGACAAGAGGAATGGTCAAAATCAAAGCGGCACTTTTACTCCTTGGTACAGGTCAACCTCCAAAAATACTGGACTACATTTCCCATAATGCAAGTGAAAAGTGTTTTTTGTTACATCCTCCTGCCTGAAACTGCGCGCCCATCATCGGGGTTCATTTCAGAAGTTTGTAATTAACTTTTAGTTTGAATCATTTTCTATTAATGTCTTCGGCACTTGCCTCCACTCATGCATAATTGGGATTATTATTTGTATAGAAACTCAATCAGACAAATGAAAGATCTCAGCCTGATTAACAGGTACTATATTAAATATGAAAAAACAAGGATCTGATGGATCACTGTTGCGTTTGTATAAATGTTTTTTTTTTTTCAAATATAAGAATAGGTGTCACAATTTTTCACATGCTGGATGTCTCAAGCTGGAGGTCAAATCTGCGCAGTTTCATCATCGCCAAAGGAAGAAAGAAGACCTTCCTTTCACTTCTGCAAACGGAGGGAGAGAAACTTCCAAGATCCAGATATCCGCAACGAAAAGGTCACCCGAATCTTACGACTCTTAGTGATGCTAATGGGGCCTAATTTGAAATGGAATTTTATTCACATCTTTAAATCCAACAATGAGATTTCATTCAGATGTAGCAGTCACTTTTTACTTTAATGATAACTAGGTCCAAATGCAGAGAGGGAGGGAGGGAAAAAAAAAAGAAAAAAAGAAAAAAAAAAGATCCCCAAGGTGCTTTGACTCTGTTCTTTTATTAATGACTTGAGCCCTTTTGTGACCGCCACAGAATCATTTGATGAATCATTATCGTGGAGAAAATCATCACGACTGATCATATTAAGAGGGGAATGCAGTTGTTTTGCAAGGCCTCCTCTCTTGTCCATTGTGAATTATTGTCATTATCATTAGCATGAAATGAATTCTGGCCTTTCAAAAGGGGAGCGTTGCTATGAGTTCATGTATATTCATCCGTCGTCGGGCCACGGGCTTGTTTTGTCTGTTATTGTAGCCGCTGCGCGCTGCTTTGAACCCGCCTCTGTACGAGGAGCTGATAAGTGCGCCTCGGCAAACATCAACCTTGTTTACATTAATGTCTGCAGACTGTTGCAGGTCGACTCGCGATCCATATCAATCGTGCGTTGGTGAATAAATCCCGTCGTCGTGACATCAATGAGGCCCCCGATCTGTGTTATAGCGACGTAAACAATACATTTCTGTGTGTCTGCTTGCCTGTGACGGCATGATAGAGCTATATTTACTCAGATTTCATGGAGTCACATGACTGGCTGCATAGTGAGTTCAGGGGTTTACATTCCTCTCTGTTGGTTTTAATGTCACTCCAACAGTAATGTGTCTGGCCTCCTGGCGTCGGGGACATTTGGGGGACACAGAGTCCAATCGAGAGTAGCATCTGCAGCCTGCTGACTGAACGGGGGCCCCCCCTCCAGCGCTACCTGAGCCCTGGCTGGGGCCAGTAGCCACGAGCTGGGGACGAGGAGGGGGGCTGTTAGAGGAGCAGGAGAGGGGGAGGCAACCGCCATCACCGTGATCTGATTTATCCTCAGGCCGGGGACTACAAATGAGTACAGACAGCTTTTTCATAGCCAAAAGACACATTTGCATCCATGTGTGTGTTTGTGGATGTGCCTATGATCGGGGGAAGGGGGGCCGGGGGTGCAGAGGTGTCACAAGATAGAGTGTAGTTTCATGAACAGCTCCGTTTCAGCAATGAAAGGTTGACGCTGAAGTACACCAGTATAAACGGGCGCATGTTGAATATACAGTGATGCGTTTTCTTTATTCTTACGTTATTTACGTTTCTGCACCACAAACCGCGGCACAGTCGTCGAAACAGGAGTATAAAATAATTCAGATTTTCATAAGAAGGCCTGTATGTCTTCAGAAACACATAACTGGAATCACCCAATGCTTTAAAGTTGCTATTTTATGGTCATTAAGTGTGCGCGGGTGTTTAATATTAAGGATTTAATGTTACACCTCATAAGCATGTACCTCTAAAGTGAGGAGCTCATTACTGCTCCTGGATAAAAGCTTTCATAACTGCAGTTCTGCTCTTTATCGCAGCAAAAATCTCAATCCTACCCACTCACTCCTGTCCAAAAAAACCAGCCCTGAAACCTTTTTTTTTTTTTTTTGTGGAGTGAGAAAGCTTGACAGTGGAGTAAGAATATTTCAACCTGTTACTAATAGAAATCAGCTTCGAAATCAAAAAGATAAAGACTTTTGTCTGTGACTATTTGTTTGCTTATTGTAGGACAAAGTTTAAGTTTGTCTACATATCAGTTTTTTATATTACTATATATCATCATCATTATATGTTTTTTTTAAGATCACCACTTTCATCACAGGAGGATGTGATAAGAATTTGTTGTTATCCAAAAGGAGCAGCATGAGAAGCTTCCAGTATGTTTTCAGAAGCATCAGTCAGTTTCATGTCCCCAAAAATGAATTATCGGACCGGGACATAAACCTCCACGACCGTACTCCTGGGGTTTTTCTGAATGTTTATATAGATGGTCAGGGTTTAAGGTACTTCCATGAAGCTCAGTTCCTGAAACAGTGAAATGTTCATTATCAGGTTTTTGCTCATATTTTTTGGTTATATCTTTAAGTATGTTTCTCTCCCTGCAGAGAAGGGAAGAAGATATTTTTATCACATGTCAAGTGTGTGGTTTCGCTGTATTCTTCCAGAATAACAACACAACTAGTGAACAGAAGAGTTTTAAAAGAATTCTGCTCAATTCTGTAAACTTCTCGACTGTGCCTCCGCTGCAGAGTCAGGCTGCGGACCTGAGAGCGCTGAACTTTCCAGTAATTATTCCGCACTCGGGTCAGCTCTGGACAATATGTTAGCCATCTGCCGGCATCTGTGCTTTCTCCCACTAATAGACTGAACCACCCCCACCTCCCCACCTTCCCTGCACACCGCCACACAGCCCCCCCCCCCCCCTTCCCCCCCCCTCCCCCCCCCCCCCTTCGCCTCCCTTACACCGGACCACCACCACAACCCTGGAGCGAGTGGAGCCGGGGGTGAAGCGCTAAGCAGGTCACATGTTGTCTTTCAGCCATATTTGGGTCAGGCCTTTGGCACTGGATGAGGGGAAGCTTAATGCACGGAGGCAATGGGTTATAATCCTCCCTCCAACACACACACACACACACACACACACACACACACACATGCACTGTATGTTGGCCACACACACATAGACATGCAGACGAATAAACAGACATACACATACTGTACTCATATGACTTTCTTGGATGCTATTTTGCCTTACAGGAGCGTGAAATTCCTCATTTTCTGTGATATGATCCTAATTCAGGGTTCATCTCATTTCCCAGAAAGGTGCTGAATACTTAAAATTCAAACTTCAACATCCAGGATTGTATATTGGCATGAAACAGAAGCTAACAGCAGCTTTAGCAGACCATATGTTGCATGGGACATATGTTTGGAGCATATGTTTAATGCCAGAGGAAAGAGGGCTCACACATGTCGCGGATCACAGGTAGACGAGATCTTAAATACAGAGCAAAGAGACAGCTGAAAGTGAAATCGGAGCAGGAAAAAACCGTCTGTGTTCATCTAGTTCTTGTGTTAAAAAGTCTGAACTTTCCTGAGCTGTGAGGCCAAACAGTCACATCTAATATTTTGTGAAATGTATGCAAAACCGGACCGCCAAATTTGCTCCTTCCATTAAGATTAGGACACGGCACATATATCTTGGTGGTGGAAATGTGTAAATTTAATAAGAAAAAAAGAAAAAAAATATGGAAAAATAAACTTTCTTTTATCAAGAATTCATTAGGAGTAAACTCAGGGCGTTGCATGTTTTTTTTTTGGTGGTGTGTGAAGTTCTGGGGGAAGAGGCTGAGTGCGCGGGTATGAAATGTGATCAAATTTCAAATACATTCACAGTCGTGGCAATTTGTACATTTGCATCAAAGTTCTGGCGGACGTCTGACAATAAATGGGATGAGGTTCGACACGTCTTGCTGCTGCGTTTTGGCCTCCTCATCAGCACCCGCTCGGCTCCTGCCCCCCCCCCCTTCCCGAAAAAACGGCGCCAAACGAAGAAAACACTCAAACTCCAAATAGGAAATTAGATGATGTGATGAAAAGGTGGACAGCACGCATTGGCTGACAAAAACAAATCAGGCCAGCGGAACTGTAAACTCACCAAAACAGCCCGAAAGGTCACAGGAAGCCAAATTTCGTGTCAGCCATACAAGCTGCCATGGTGGTTTTCATCTCAATCTGCAGCATTCATCACCAGGTTCTAGACGTCCGCACCTCCCTGTACAGCAGTCTAGACTATTAAGGAGTTTCCACCATGAAAAGTGAGACACTTATGATGTCTTGAGCGGTGACACATTTGCACTTTTCTCCTTCCTCTTTGCAATCACACTAATTGCTTTCACATATGACTTCTGGCATCATTTTCCTGCACAGAAAACCTTTAGTGCGATTCTTATCTCAAAGTGCAGTCAGACAGGCGTCAGATTTGGCTTTTGAAGCTTCGGCGTTATGACTTCATCGCGGTTAGAGCTGCACCAATGGGGAAAAAGGGCACCAATAGGAAAGACTTTGAAATTAAGGGAGAGATGCAGCCTTCAAAAGAAACTTGTGAGGGTTAAATCTGTATAAACAGATGGAGAACCATGCTGAATACAAATACTCCCATACAGGACACAAACACTGGTTTGATGACCCTCACAGCCAAAAAAAGTCAACCCAGTTAAACACCTGTGAGAGATTATGGAGAAACAAATCAGTCCGATCTCCACCTCCATCACCAAATATATTTTGGAAGAATAATATTCATTGCTGCAGCTGTGTTCAAAGCAACAACTCCTAACAAGCCTCCTCAAATAGCCCGTACATCAGGAGGCTTATCGAGCCACCACCTTCGTTGTCACGGTTACAATAACAAACACACAGCTTATGGAACAGTGGCGCTTTGGGTTAAGTTTAGGCGCAAAAACTACTCGGTGTAGGATGGACAGATGGACAACATCTACAGGTGGTTGAAATGGCACCTGAAGGCACCGAGGGTTTCTGTCGCTTCCTCTATTTCCCTCCAGCGACCGCAGCGCAGCGCGCACAGGACGCATGACGTCATTTGACCCGCACCAGTTGACGCCCGTGGCACGCACCGGCAACTCGTCGCCGAGAGAGAACAAGTGAGGAAGGTGCAGCGGCCGGGATGTGCTGATCGGAGGTGTGAATGTGATGAAGCGCTGATGCGGGACAGTGACAAATCCTGCAACACAGGTGCTGACAGCTGGGAGTTGTTTTTCTTCAGATCTATAGGTGTGGCATCACGATGACTTATAATATTCACAGTTTAGGTTTTTAACTGCTCATTCTATCAAGAAAAAGTCACAATGGGTGCAAGGTAATAAGGTCAAAGGTCACGACTGAAAAGGAAAAATATTCCATAATCCCATTCAGTGTACACACAAATGCACATTGGGTTTTATGTGCACATGTCTGTAGAAATTTGAGGAATAACATCAGTGTGTTCCTCACAGCCCTCTTTGTGCTTACATATCTGCATGCACATAAAGTAGAAAAGAAGAAATGGTGCACGGGCAAAGCTGTGCATATCATCAAAAAAAAAAAAAAAAAAAAAAAAAAAAAAGGACTACGTGTCCAGGAAGTTCAAAAACTCCAACTTCTCCCCTCCTCCTTCCACCTCCACCCTTTTCATTCCTTTTCATTCCCCTCTCCTTAGCACATTCAAATGTGCAGGTTTGTTTTGGGGATGAAGTCCTCCGCTTTGATCAGCGCTAATTAGACAGCCTCTGCTTTCGTTCTCTACCTATTAGGGCTGGGTAGGTTATCGCCGCCCTAATCTCTGGCCGGTAGCCAGGCGAGGGTGCTGCGATCCTGAAGGAGCCCTCCTCAAAGCCGTCTAAGGTGAGGAGGAAGCGTGATGAAAGGGCCGTCTCCTTTCAGCACAGATCAATACGCTCCTCTCCTTTGCCTATGGGGGATCAAGAGTTTGAAACACAAAGGGGGTTTTTGCATAAAGATCCAAACAATGGTTCACAAGACATTTTTTCTCTCTCACTCTCTTGCTTTATGCTTTATACTTCCTCTCTTGCACTTTTTTCTGCCTTCCCTTCAACTTTCCTCTCCTGGAAAGAGAAGGGGTGGGGGTGGAGGGGGGGGGGTACTTAATGAAGCTGGAAATTTGGATTTTAGAGGTTCAAAACGCCTGCAGGAGGCAAACAACTAAAGTTGCAGTAATTTCTTTTTGAGCGTGTTGAGCCTTTACTTGCTGGATGGTAGAATGTGCTGCTCCGGTTGCTCATATGTAAGGATTCACTTACAGACTCAAATACTGTTTAAAGTAAACAAATGTCACCGCTCCGCCAGACGTGCAGCGTATGTTGAGACAAACAAACTTATTATTCTCAGATATTGTGTAATGCTCCTTTAATGCTGTACAATATAGATGGAAGCATTTAATCCTCCGCTATTTGTTTCATACGTCATGCATAAGGAAAGCCCAACTGGGCACTTCTAGTTTGTTTGGTCAGTTCAGCCTAAACAACCGATTAGGGATTAAAAGAAACGTGTAATCCGCAGTTTACAGTTACAGCATTTCAGTCTATTTAGGAGGAAGTGAAAACCACTGAGATGCTTTGTTTAAATGTGCTTGATTGTTTGAAATGCACAGCGGAGCTAAACTTGACTCAAGCACATTTTCCATCCGACTGAGGTAGCGATTCATGAACTCTTGGTTAGCTGAAATTAAAATAAATGGGCCGTTTTTGATTGTTAGACCCACGAGATAAATTGTGACATCAGGTTTCTGGGATTTATCACAATGTTGGACCAGCAGGAGTAAGACAGCATGTTTTTAAAAGCTGCATAATGAGGAACTGACTGATCCGTCAGATCCTGACAACTCTGCAGTTACTAAAGTACCATAGCATTTTAGCATCTTTCAGCTCACTGTTTTCGCACTACCGTCCGCAACCTTAGTGTTTGGGTTCAGTATCACTCCTCATCAAGCCCATATCAATCTGCAGCAGGCGCCTGTTTTCAACAGAGAAGCTCAAAATCCCACTATGTACACTTCCCGCACCAAACAGCAGACGGACAAACTCAGCGACTAGCTACCGAAACACAGTTAAAAGAAAGTGCATGCTGGACTTACATTAGTCCAGAGACACAACCCAAAATGAATGCTAATGTTGCTCTCTGTCTACTGACTCTGTATCTAGGCAACTGGTTGCGAACGTTAGCCATACCAGCTTTAAAAACGTGATCCGTCAGTGGAGTGTTTACAGCTTGTTGTGCTGTGTTTTAGTTGTTCTCTGCTCCGTGAGCTGGATCTGGAGTGTTTTCACTGGCAAGGCAAGATAATCTATCCACACCTACGGTAAAATCACATCTTCATGTCATTTTTCACAGCACTAGCAGTGTGTTTAACTTCTAAATTAAGTGCTGTAGTCTTAAGGGGCGGAACTGTGGGTGGTAAAAAGGCTGAAAACTGGAGTACAGATGTTTTGAATGGTTATTGATGATCTGATTCATCTAGTTCTGACCCATTTCCTCGGAACATGTTCCATGAAGTTATCAGTAAATGTGTTCAAAGAAAGTAAATGTTAAATATGTCATCAGTATGCCGTGTGGTTTTATGTGAAAAGGTGTTTAATGTGAAAAAAAAACAGATGTAGAATTCACCTACATGCGTGCAGCCCTTTTTGTTTTTCCTGTTGGTGGAAAGACTAGTCACTTCACTCCTTCCTCCATTATTTTCACCATGATTATTTGACCCCTTTTTTGCAAGTAATTTCCCCTGGATTAGAAAAACAATCAATCCAATCAAGACTAAGAGAGGAGGGGAGGAAAAAAAAAAAAGATTTGAGAGGAAATCTCTCCAGAAGTTGTTGGGCGTTGCGGGGGAAGAGAAGAAGGAGCAATCTAGAGGGCCGGCGTATATTTTCCTCTCAAGTAATTCATTTATGTCTTCAAAACTCTTTCAGAGACCAGAGTTACTGTGCCTTTGTTGTACTTTAAAAAGCTTAGCCGGGCTCTATGAAGAGAAGCAATGAGAGCACTTTAGAAAAAGCTACAAAGGGAACGGACGGGTGGAGGAAGAAAGAAAAAGTGAATGGCACCACTGATAAAGTTGAGCAAATTAAGTCATTGACCTGCGGTGGAGATTAATAGCAAACAAGGTGCCCCAGCTTCACAAGTAATGAATATTCTTCAAACGGCGTGCAGGGGGGACTGGGGGGGGAGGGGGGTGGTAGATAGGGCCGGCTTGATGCGGATGACATTGAAAGTTGCAGAGAACAGAAAAATTCTGTCATTTTTCATTTGTATGCAAATTCGCCTGTTACACAAATTAACCCCTGAACCCCGGTGTCAGTCCTCATCTTGGGTGGAAGCCGGCCCCCTGCCGGGGCCCCGCAGCCGCTCTTACCCACCCACACTTCCCCTCTCAGGTCAGGGGAAAGTTACCAGTCGCAGCTCCGCCCCTTTTGTTTACCGCTCTTATGCGGCGGTGAGACGAGAGAATCCGAGACCAGAGCTTAATCCCGTCAGCGGCGAATGTGTCCGACAACAACCACGAAGCTGTCACACCGTGACGTGTCGATTAAAGAGCAGATCTGATGACCTTTGTCCAGAGTTTGATGAGTATTACTGGAAGATTTGATCGATAATTAAAATGCTGTTGAGGCTGTTTGTAACCGTCACATTACAGGTGACATTTTACATTTTAAAAGCACAAACTAAAAGCCATATATATTAGCCATATATCCGTCTAACTGAACCACCACAGGTCGGTGTCATTTCCATCGTCCTCTGCACTTCCTGTCACCGGACCGGCATGACTGAAACGCAAAATGCCGGCTGTGCAGCACCCACCTTGGCTGAAGCTGCCGCAGCTAATTGCTCCCCCGTTGCTTTAAGGTGGACCTCCAGGACAGAGAGTGAATCCTGCTCCACTCTGCAGCTGCTGAGCTCACAGCATCTCCCTGCAAATGGAAATACCCCAGTTTAAGTCAAGTGGGCACAAAGTGAAAACACTGCATCTACCAGCGTCGCATTAACTTCTCACCTTAAATTAGTAAAACAATCAAAAGATGTGTATTTTAATATCAGGAACACACAGGAAGTATTGAAGTGTTTTAAATTTAAGACTTAAATACCAATAGAATAAATATAGCCTTCAATATGAACCTTCAATGTCCACATGATATGTTCTACATATCAATAATTATCCATTAGAATGATAAGGTTTACAGAGCAGATGAACTATAACCACAGTTAATCTGTCAATTCTTCCATCAGTTTTAATTGCACTGATTAATTCAAACCCAAAACCAATAAATTGCTTTAATACAAAGCTTCTTATTTGCCTGAACACAGCGCACACATTCTACACGAGCCAATACAGGCTCCAAAATTCAACCCCGAGTAAAACTTGCATCTGTGAGTTAGTGCAAAGCAGAGTGTGGGAGCTTTTGGGATTGATTGTTGTTGAGTTTATTGATCCATCAGGAATGAACGCCGCCCCCAGAGAAACTAGGTGTTCAGATTTTATTTTTGATAGGACGCAGAGTGATGGAAAATGCCATAAAAGCATTGAACTGATTGTATTTGTCGGCTAATTCTGGGGCCGAGCCCTGCTCTTACATCTGTGCATTCATCACAGCGCTGGTGGAAGTGCGGCTCTGTCTCTGTCCCTCTGCGGTGTCAGAAAGGAGGAGGCAGCCCTAAACAAATTTCACCATCTGCAGAGGAAGGTGGCAGCCGCGCTGTGATTGACCCCTTTAATTGATGCGGCTTTAATTATGATAATCGCCTACCAGAGTTGCTGTTGTTTCACTTTCCCCAACACCCCCCCCCCCCATCCCTTTGTTTTCAGCGGTGCTTCATATCCTGGCATCCATGGGTGCAGGTGTTGTACAGATGTTTGGTTGCCTCCCCTCGACGCTGTGCAATTTGTTAGCTGCTAATCAGCAGCCACCTTTGCATTACTGCAGTGACACGTGCAGAAATTCTGAACTGAATCGAAAGTCGATGTTAAAGCGGGTCGCTGGAAACTAGTAAATTATGTCTTTGGTTTCCAAAACGACAAACTGAATCTCTCGTTATGAATAATCACCTTCCAAAGTGAATTTCCAGCATTTCTGAGTAACAGTTGACACCATGGTCTTTCCATTAGTGCTATGAACCCATTTTCATGTTCATTTCTCATTTCTCTCAATTATGAAAATGAAAAAAACAGACCATGTTTTAGAAATACAGAATTTGGTTCTCTTTTTAAAATCTGCTCACTGTGTTTATAACCATGCCAAAACACTTAGAAACCATTTCCCCACAGTAAAAACACTGGAAGTTCAAGGACAAGATCAGTGGTTTCCATGTTTTAACAAACTCACGGCCCACAATATGTTTAATACTACAGCTAACCACTGTGTAAACCATGCAGCTGTGTGCGTGATATCAATTCACAGCAAAGTAATGAAGCTTGCTCAAGTCATGCAATCCATAGTCTGCATTTATATTGCATTAACATTGTTGTGAACTGTTGCATGATGTTCACTTCTTCTGATACTGTACGGAAATGAAGTGAATATCCCGAACGGGAGGAAAACATCCGATAAGCTAAAATGTTTATATGATTTGTAGTAACAAAAAAAAAAAAAACAATGATACTTTTACTAAAAACACTCATTTAATCTTTTACCTTTAAACAATCAAATCATTTTACTCCTATGACTTACAGTGTAATATGAACACCTGCCAAATATAAAAAGTGCTTTACAAAATGACTTTGACAGGCTGCTTCTCACTCATTTTAGAATAACAACTTCATATTTTTACATTTTGATATCCCAGTGATCATTATGCACTCATTTATATTGTTAGTAACAACACTGGAGCTATTTTCTTTTTTTTCTTTTTTTTTTTTTTAACAAACTACATATTCCCAAAGAGGATTCTCTACTTTTTGGTATAAAACTCTTTAAATTCTGTTTTTCGCTGAAACTTTTGCAGGAGGAAACCCCTCCCAAAGCCATAGCACAGTGGCAAGAGCAGTGAGTAAAATGGGTTTAGACAAACAAACACACACACACACACTGAGTGGCCACCAGTGGCTCTGCAGTAAGTTTCCCTTCAAAGGATCCCCTCAGGATAGACTGTGCGCGAACATAATCCAAGGCCCCTTTGAAGTGCACACTTGAAATGTCTTTTGGCTCGGCTGCTGCGAGTGGCATCTCAGCCCTTTGGGTTATTGGAGAGGAGAAGCGCTCCTCGGCCGGCTCGAGGTGGAGAGGCAGCACCTGGTGGTCCCTGCTGCCTCTCCTCGCCACATTTCACACATTTAAAGTACACTGGGTGCTCGTCTCCTCAGCCGCCTCACGACCACAGCCAAGAGGTATAAACGGTGCTCTCGTTTTCTGCCGGATAAAGCACAAGTACATTTTGGAGTGGATTTTAATAAATCCAGTGTGGCTTTGTCGCACAGTGGAGTTTCACTTGTACACACATTTCTCTGCAGGCGGAGCTGCTCTGAGGGCAGGAGCAGGCCTAATCTCATTGGTGGGGTTCAGCAGATGGGCGGCGTCAGAGATATACAGTTTTAAATGGAAGAGTAACATTAGGCACGCCAATGAAAAAGTCAAGAACTTAGCATAGAGGAGGATAACATGACGAATGTCTGCACTGAACTAACTCGCCCAGTATCCGACAAATGATCTTCATATTGGACGTTTCTGTAGCCCGTCTGTTAACGCAAGGAATAACGCGCCTTTGATGTAGTGAAGGAGGAGAGGTGCCTCTGACTTTGGTGCGAGAGGTAAACTGGCCATTTAGCCTGCCTCACATTATCATAGGAGCCTGTGGCACTCTAGGTTCTTCAGAGGTAGTAAGTACAGACCACAGTTCCTCGTTTGATAAGCTAATTCAGCAGCTAAATAGCAAAATAGCAGTCAGGTTAGATATGACGGAATGTGTCCGTATTTAATAAATGTTTCCTCCATTAAGGTTTCATATGTAAAAATGAGCATAAAGGAGAAATAAACATATAACAACTCAAGTGCGCTTTAGGTTTGTGTCCCCAGACTTATAAATGACCTGTACTTTTGTGGAACTATTCTCCCAAAACCTTCAAAAACAGGTTTCAAAAGGGCTCCATCACTGGACTATAAAATGCTGCAACAGTAAAATGTCTCTCATCCTGCTAAATCAGATTTCTGTGCAGATGCCTGAATTATTTACACTGGCATCAATATAGAAACTAAGGGCATTTTCTTATTTGTTACATGTGCCGGTCTTGCAGTACGATGTTTGATCCAGTGTATTAGAGTCAGACTGATGTTGCGGTTTATGAATATTGATCAGATATTGAAATTTCAGTCTCATACAGTATCAGCCAGCGTCATTCAGCACCAACAGAAAAATATGAACACATGATTTTATTCATCTTCGGAGGTAAATAATCAAAAGGAAGACTCGAACTGACAAAAACTGTTTTCTTCCAGGTCGTGCAAAAGTAGATCAGACGTACATACTGGTTGTTGATAAAGGTACGTTTGATAAGAATACTACCAACAGGTGACAGAACACACACCAGCTCTCTCCCTCCCTCTCTCTCTCTCTCTCAGATGATGGGTCTCTCCACATCAACACGTCCGACCACAGTCAGAGAGCCGCCCGTCTCCATCCACAAGAGGCACATAATCAACCCTGAAGTTGTTGGGGCGATTGAAAATGTGATGAGCGACTGAACGCTGCCTGACCAGCCGACACCGAGTCAAGAAACTGCTGCCATGTGGGCATGTGTCAAGGTTCTCACATTTCCCTCCTCTCCTCCTCTGCTCCCCTCAGAGCGAGCTGACATCTTGGGGTACAGCACAGTGAGGTTTCATTCCCCCACGTACTCTCATTTAATCCGCCCTCCCATTGGTATGAACTTATTTTTTTAAAAAAACGATAATGACGAGTGGGATAAATAAATGTTTTCTTCTGAAAGTAAACCCGCTTTTTGATTTTTAGTGTCGGTTATTGTCTGCTTCAGAGGTCAGCGACACAAGCTGCTACTCTGATACTCTCGTTTCTATGAACTCGGCTCTTGTTCAGTGTAATTCTGCAGATTTTGGATTTAAAGCAGGAGCCTGAAAGCCTGAAACGTGATTTCGATGAGACACGATAACTTTCAGACGTGTGCCACGGCACTACAAAGCTGTGAAAGCTGAGACGCGAGATGACTGCAGATGTCTGAAGACTGAGCTAGTAAGTTTTACTTTGAAGCATCAAATCTGACTTTGTGGTTTCGACAAATGACTGTCTATCTCCCATCTTATACTTAGTCTACACGAGAAAATGCTGGATCCAAAGCGAGATAATATATTCAAGATTGTAGTGTTTTAAACTGTTTTTGTTAAAAAAAAAATGTTGGTGGAGTTTATTATTACTATTGTGGATCTGAAGGATTCCTTTAGTTGTGTACAGTCCCCCATAAAATGTCATGCTAGTGTTTTAATAGATTATATAGATGTACTGTACACAGGCCCTTCTGTTATACATCTATAACATCAATCTGACACAGTGGGCCTTCTTTAAGGAAAGAGTGCTGCTTGTAAACCGTCAAAGCGTTCACACAGCAAAGACAGGGCTCCGCTGTTTTTACTGCCGCTCTTATTAAATTTATATAAGACGGAGATGCAGCGACACTGTGTCTGAGCTTATGAAGTTGTTAGAGTCACACAGCGTTTGCATTCTGGAGAACCAGTTGAGAGTCAAAGAGACAGACATGCTTTCTTACTTTTTTTGTCCTCCATCTTAATTGTCTCTATACATGTGATTGTACTGTATTTC
The DNA here is from genome assembly GCF_002260705.1 of Seriola dumerili. NCBI lineage: Eukaryota > Metazoa > Chordata > Actinopteri > Carangiformes > Carangidae > Seriola > Seriola dumerili. The sequence goes on along the minus strand of NW_019174273.1, from coordinate 1,871,402 downwards.
TCAGTCAGGTGCACAGGGCTGATAACAGATGCATGGTAAGAATTATCCGCTATATTTGCTAACTTTGTATTTTGCGTTTGAGATATGAGAAGAGATCACAGAAGTTACATTTAAAGTAATGAGTTACTTTCTTTGCCTACTTTAAAAGCAAACTAAAGTAACAGCTATAATCCTCTGCAAGTTATACTATTGCCTGACTTTAATGTGTATATCTGTGTGTGTGTGTGTGTGTGTGTGTGTGTTCTCACCATCTTAAGACTCCTCTCAGTAACAGCGAGTTTCCAGGAGGAAGTGAGTCGTGACCCTCAAGTCCATCATGGCGATGGAGGGATTGAACAGAACGCTGCGGGCTGTAGAGATGATCGAGGAAGTCACTTTCATGCTTGGCTCCGCTCGGCTCTTAAGAAAAAAAAAAAAAAAAACACACCACCAGGACGCAGGAAGAATGCTGAAGGAAAAAAACAGAGAAAGATGGAAACAGGAGTGATTTTGTGGAGAGAAACGGAAAACAAAAGGACAGAGAATAACACATTTTCACACAATTATCTTTAACTATATGAACTGCGGTGGCCTATAATGTCTGACTACATTAGGGCAATAAATGTAGGAGGTTGAAAACATTATTGAGGGACTCATGGGCCCAGGCCCGGGGACCCCAAAGCAGGGGTCCCTGAGCTAAACCTCTAGTTGAAATGACTCGTTCATTTTTCCTGTTGGAATGTGCAGACATTGTGTGTTTGCTCCTCATCCCAATCCAAACCCTTTAATGTTCCGTATCTATCAAGTCCTACGTGATGTTTGTTTCTATTTTTTTACTATTTTGCATTTTAAGTGGCAGAATGGACTGTCATTGTGGCAGAGAGGTGCTATACAAATAGACTTGAACTCCGTTATGCACGCATAATATAAATAAAAGGTAATTATGATGTTATTGTAAGCTTCATGTGATCCTGCAGAATAGAAGCATGGTTGACTAGATCTGTCTGAAAGAAGTTCTTTATGCGTTTAGCAGCTGGGTAATACACAAAACACATGCACAGAAACCTCCACTTAAGCGGCACAAAGCAGTTCAGGTTCTTCTAAGACTTGCACACATAAATGGAGTGGATTTCAAGGGTGTAATATCCCTTTAAGATGGTCAAAAACTTCATAGCATTATAATGTAAGAGTAGGTATCTCTTTTCCTCAGATTGGTGGATATCTTGCTTTGGAACAGAGCTCATGATGACATGTTTTCTAAATCCTCTGCCCTCCCTCGACACAGTTTTGAGGAGAAGTCTGCGCAGAGGAAAGAAAGAAAGAGAGACAGTGTATGTGAGTGTGGTCGAGGCAGCCGGTGGGAGATTAGCAGAGTTTTCTGCGAATGATCCTCGCCGACTGGCCAATCTGTTCAGACGGGGTCTCGAATTCACGCAGACGGTGCGAGTAGTGACACCAACTGCTGCGACAGAGAGGGAGAGCGAGCAGGAAGTTCCATGGCACGCCGCCCGTCACGTGACCGGTCCGCGCTTGGTCCTCATCCAGCCATCTGTTTTTTTTTTTTTTTTGTTGTTTTTTTTTCTTTCCTTCTCCGTCTCTATCCCCACCTGCGTCTTACCCTTTACTTTTTTTTGGTTCCTCCCCCTCGCTGGGCGCTAAAGGGTCACAAGTCAACCTTTAAACCACCAAACCCACTGAAGCCACGGTCGCGGCTCAGATAAAAGTGTGTGGAAATACCCTCATAAGAATAAAAGTACAAGCTACAAAACACTCCGGCTGAATGTTGAACCGTATTCTCAAACGCTATGAGCCGCAAAACCTACTGCTCGACCTCCGTCCTCTTTTGAAAATGACTGTTCCAAGGTATTCGGGCATTAACAGGGGTATGTTTAGGGGTATGTACGGCAGATTGACTGGATTATGTGCTCCAAAATGCCACTCCATTTGTTCTAATGAAAGTTGCTTTAGTAAGGCCCACAATGCATTAGTGACCTTCTCTGGTTGAGCCACACGGACGACACAAAAATAACAATTAAACAGCTTTCTGTGACTTTTTAATGTTTATTACACCTCATGGTTCAGCCTGTGATAATACAAAGAGAATGGTATATATGTGATGGTTCTATAGAGGGAACTAGTGTTTCTTCCGGTTCTTTTCACTCCCATGTTTAGGCCAGATTCAGCAGCAGTTCGCCGTTTAACCCACCCGACACTGAGGCAAGACCTAAAGCCGTACGGCCGCCGATCCTGTCGTGGATGAAGCTTCACCTTCCCCTCGTGTCAACCGACTGAACCTCCGCGCTCCGACACGCTGAGTCTGCGTTCGTCCAGTAATTTGCACCGTGTTTAATGAAGACACCGTCGGCTCCACAGAATCCATATGGAATATAAAAACCTAAATGATTCAGCACAGATAAAACTGTAAGACAACAAACATAATTGCGTTTCGATGTCAAGCCTCTTTGCCCGTCTTTCATATCCCGGATCATTTGCCTGCATCGCTTTGGAACAGAACTTGTTTCAAACGGCTGCCTTTCTCTCCAATATTGTGCTAATGCATTTAATTTAATGTTCGCAGACGCCGTAATTGGTATAATATTGCTCTATAATACATTGAAGGAAACCTTAGCATTAAGCACTAAATTGAAATTTTGAAGCGAACGGTGAAAACGACTGTGGGGGCAAAGAAACCCCATTAAATGTAATTTGTTCTGCATGGCTGTGGGGGTAATGGTTACCGAGACACTCCTTTATTAAGTCGAATAGGTAGTGAGGTAGCCTCGGATTTGTTCACACACACACACACACACACACACGCGCACACACACACACACACACACGCACACACACACCACCAGACACACATACACACACCACGTAGGCGTTCTGCTGTCGACACACTGTTAGTGGAGGTATTCAGCAAGGTGTAAGCTGTCGCCTGCTGTTATTCCAGTCACAAAGGGAGCGTTAAGAAGCCACTGGAGGACTGCTGAACACACACACACACATTAGACACAATACACACACACACACATACTAGATGCACACACACGCACACACACCTTATTCCTGTCCCTTAATACCACTTGTATATCGTGGAGACAGATTGCAGAAGGAGGAAGAGGAGGAGGGAGGGAGAGAGAGAGGAGAAAGAGTGTAGATGTAGAGGAAGAGGATGGGGAGGAAAAAGGCGGCAAGAGCTGGGATGAGTAGAATGAGGAGAAAGAAAAAGGAAGAACAGCACTGGGGAAGAGAGAGACAGAAAGAGCAAAGGGGAAGAGGGAAAACGGAAGGAAAAGAGGAAGAAAAGAAAGAGGAAGAATAGGAAGGAAAAAGAAAAGAAGAGTAAAAAGAAAGATGGGGAAAACGGAGATGGAAGAAGAGGTGGAAGAAGGAGAGGTTAAAGAGGACAAAAGAACGCCATGAAAGGAGAAGAGGGGAAGGAGATGAACAAGGGTGGGGGGCAGGGGGGGAAGAGTGATAGAAGAATAATACGAGGAGGGAGAAGGTGAAGAGGCAGGAGAGGAGAGGAGGAAGTCGAGGAGGTCCCAGCGGAGGACGGTAGATCAAACACAGACTCTAAGTCAAACTCCACTGAGAGATCTTAAACCTCCTTTGTAATTGGAATTTAAAAAGTTAATACAAAGACGCTCTTTCAGTAAGATGTCTTTAGCAGATAGAAAAAAAAAACACGAGGATGACTTTTTTGTCCCTCTAGTGATGTTTAAAGCAATCACTTCCCTTCAAACAGGAAAATTAAAGATTTCTCCCTCTTTGGTGTAACGACTGTTTTTCTTCTTCTTCCTTTTTTTTTTTTTTTCAGGAAAATAAAAACAAGCAGATTTCAGAGGTTTGACAGTGAATTTAGGATTGAAGAGGAACTAAGTGTGCACATGATGATGATGATGATGATGATGCACAAATTCAATGAAATCTGATGGTTGAGTGGAGTCACAATATACTGGCAATGTCAAAGAGCACATTTCTGCATGATTACTGCTGCAAGAATTTTTTTTTAAATATTTTCTTACAAAGCTTGAGCTGGGATGTGGTTAGCATAGCTTAGCATAAAGACTGGAAGCAGGGGGAAACAGCTAGCCTGGCTCTGTCTAACGTTCAAAAACATACCTACCAGCACTATTCATACATCATTCTTGTTTGTTTAATAAAAGGGTAGTTAGATGCTATTTCTAGTGTCTCCAGCTCTAGTGCAGGTTGCGAGGTATAACCAGACTTTCACACTGGGTCCCCTACAAGACAACAAGATTACATAATAATGAAGGACTCGGTTGATATTGCGCTTTAGCGGTACAGATTTGCAAGTAAGCAAATTCAAAAGAGCCAAAGCGACTGGTTTTGGCTTCTATACAAACACGATGGTACCAAACCTGGCAACCTCTTTCCAAGCAGAGAGAAGGGTAGTGAAAGTGTTACCCTCACACGAGGAACAGACGATACGTTTTTGTCATCACCGGGAGGAGGAAGACCAGTTTCGCGATGACATCATTCGGTATTTGTGTGTGTTTTTTTTTGTTTTTTTTCGTGCAGCCAGATTATTTTAAGGAGCTCCACAGAGATGCATGGAATATGAACAGTCCTGTTTCACAGCATAATGTCAGGAAGGCAGTGGGTGTTGGTGTGCAGCAGTGGGAGCTGCAGAGTTTTGCTCGGTGGAGGAACAGATGGGAGAAACTCGCCAGGGGAGGATGAATTCCGGTCAAAAAGAAGGTGACAGCAGAGCGTGACCGCCAACATGTCCGCCACATACTCTGTCTCACTCCCTCATCTCTCTTTCACTGCAGCCTCTCTCCCTGTCTGCATCTCCCACCCGTCCGTTTCTCCATCTTCCTCCTCATTTTAACATCTTTGCTCCTTCCTCCTCGTCTCTCCTTCCCCTCCTCACTTGTTCCTCATTTTTCTCCATCTGAGGGGTTTATGGGGTTTTCAGTCGTCTAAACACCAACATCCGGGTGATCAGAGGCGTTTCACTTGTTCATATGTGATGGGAGGGGTTTGGGAGAAGGGACAGAGTGAGGGAGGCTGAATGCGCTGCCAACCCCCCCCCCCGCTTTCGTTAACCACAAAGATCTTGATAAGTAACGGGAACGGCAAATGCACTGTATGTATAAATGTGTCTGTGAGGGATATTTGGCTCAAGGATACTTTCAATATTTGCACAGGCCTTTTAAGCAAGTGTGCAGTTCACCAGAATGTGTCTTTTTCCATATGAATCTGTCTCAGCTTTTCATTTTTTGTTCATTTCTGATGAAGTTGGCGAGTTTCCAAACTCCTGAAAGTCAGATTTGCGGGGCTTTTTTTTTTTTTGTTTTCTCATTTTGCTTATGAGCCATTTCAGCGGCTCCTGGCCAAAAAACGCACTAAATCCAGCCCGAAAGCGGTGGAAACCCGGGCGATTAGGAGCCGATGCAGACCCGAAACGTGACTTCTTCACCCGCTGAGTTGGCGGAAGGAGGATCATTAAGAGTGAAAGACTGAACAGCCAAACTTTGAAGCAGTCCAGCATTTAAATGACGATAAAAACTAAATTCTGCACCAGGAAAGAAAGAAATTCAGCTGCCCACCATCTGATTTCATGAGAATCATTAGAATTTTAGTCCAAAAGATTTCCATCATTTAAAATGAGTGACAGCAACTCCCATTGAAGTCATTACCAACATGAAATTAAACATTAATACATTATTTTGCCTTTTAAAGGGAAACCAGGTAACAGAGTGACAGACTCTGGATCTTCTGTCTCAAAGGGAAGAATGAACAAATTGTACGAGTATTGAGTGGGCGTGTGCAAACAATGCACTACTCAAGATGCGTTTGAGGCTTGGCGACAGGTGTAGCCATCATAACAAGTCTGCATCAATCAATTTATGACACTTGTTTTTAGTTCAGTTATTTCCCAATTTCCATAAACGTCTCAAAGTTGTCAAGCTGGTTTCTAATTTGTGTAGTTTGAATGATGAAAAGGTCAGACACTGTTCCATAAACTGTATTTATATATAAATAATTAAATAGATATTGTCTTTCAAAAATAGCAGGAAATTAAAAACACCTGAGGTGAATGATGAAAACTGCAGAAAGTACAGAACAGCATCTTAAATCTATTTAAACTCGTGTGTGTTCATGCATTTAATGTGGAATCCCTCCTGAACATTCAACACTGAATGTTTGTTCCCCAAAGTTTGTTTACCCATTACCCAATTAGCAGACGATGGTGTGATGTCTCGTCACAGAATGTCTGTATATCTACAAACACAGGTGTGCACAGACTCTCACATACACAAACCGTGCTCACTCCACAATCCAACGGTTACGAACAACGACCTCCTGTCAGTCTCTGCTTGTCATACACTGTGACATATGAGCAGACAAGCTGAGAGCAGCCTCCCAGTACCATTTCCTACTCTCCATTTCACATGTGAATACCCAGCATGCATTAGGTGGCTGTGGGTAGGTGAGCCTCGGGCCAAATTACAGCTCTATGCTCAATTGTGTAGGAGGACAGTTTTTACCAGGCACCCAAGGGCCTGCATAACCTCAGCTAAGGCTATTAATACACAGAGTAAAGTCATAAACCCTGTCCTGCAGGGACACACACTCTCACACACATATACACACATATATATTTGTGCACACAGACGGTACATTTTTTTCCACTTGCACATAGTTGCCATATTTAATACGTGCAGTTCTATTGATTCCATATTAGGATCTTATAAATATTTCACTCCTTTCAAGGAAGAACTTTCCCAAAATGACTTGAAAAAGAATTTTTGATCCAATTACACATATAATGAATATTTATTATGATTAACAGTTACGTTATTGTGCAAGTGAAGAGCTGAAGTCCCATCTTGTTCATGTTTAAGAGGTTTTTCCAGTCTGATAAAAGACTGAGAAAACATTCATTTTAGAGAAAAAAAGGTAAAGATTTCGAATATTGTGACACAAATAATTTGATCTCTTTGAAACTACAATACCTGAGTCTTAGTATTCAATATGACACCTTACTTTTTACAAATATAAACATGTTTTTTTCTACAAAACTATTTTTACATTTACCATATTTTACACATACAAAAAGGATGACACTTCTTCATGAAGGGATGACATATGTGCCATCTTCCTCCAACACACACACACACACACACACACACACATTGTGATACACACCCCTATAAACTAAACCCCTCCCACCACCCTCAAGGCTTTAAAAAGGCAAACTGAACACACAGACTCTGATCCAAGAAAACAGATGCTGCTACGCAACAACACATGCAGAAATGGATATCAGTTTTTTAGCATCACATTTGTCATATGTGCTCTTTCTCCATCACACGCCACACACACACACACACTCCAGTTATCCAGAAACTCTGTGTATACACATACTCATACACTACCATGGTGCACGGCCGCAAAACATATACGCTTCCTGTTCACAGATTGGAGATTTGTGTAAGCAAACATTTATTATTAGAGGGAATAATGGAGCCAAAGCTAATGATAGTAAGGGAGGGAGGTCTGTCTGCAAGGCTCAGCTCAGGGCTAAAGTTAAAATTCAACTGTAGACAAACATTTATGTCTGTGATGGAACATTTTAAAGCAAAAAATTTGAGTCAATGATTCCACTGATGCTAGAAAACGTCAAAGCCCCAGTGACCCACCAATATAAAAGACACATCTGACAACTTTTACACAGCTCTTCTGATCGGTCTTTGTGTCAGGAGCCCAGAGGAGCACATTCGTCATGTGACTGACTGTGCAACGCAGACGCTAACCAGAGAGAGAAAACTTTTTTTGGTACATGTGTCCATGAGAAAATTACTTTCAAATCAAATGGATGTCTGCGTTGCCATGTCATACTTTGCTATTACTCCACGCATGAGTTGAACAACAACAAAAAAGAACAACACGCGCTGTTAAAACAAAGAGAAAGATGGCGCACAACCGCCCACAGCGTTTGACTGACAGGTGAAGAACGGAGATTACAGCTTTAAATAACACAACCAACCAACCATCCATCCAGTCTCTCTGCTTAGACTCTGTTTCTTTGTCTGTCTGGTCTTAAGTCACCGCTAACAGATTTTTTTTAGTAGCAGAAATGGGGGGTAAAAAAGAGGCACCAGAAAACACAGCCGCAAGCTAAAAGGAAACTAAGACACTTTTTTGAAACTGAATTGGTGTGTGTGTGTGTGTGTGTGTGTGTGTGTGTGCGTGCGTGCGTACGTGTGTGTGCGTGTGTGTGATGAGGCAATGCCACTAATGATACTGACTGACTCTTCATTTCTTTCTTTACATATTTACACAGACACGTTGGCAATCAGAAAAACTAATGATATGACTGTCAATCTCTCTCTCTCTCTCTTTTTTTTAACTCACTTTCTCTCTCTCTCTCTCTCACACACACACACACACACACACACGCTTGAGGCTTTTTGGCGCTGCACCATCACTCTGCCATACTGAGGAGGCAGGTGTTAATTACCGAGTGAAGCGGGAGCTAAAAAGGTGGATGGCTCGGAGAAGAAGAAGAAATTGGACACCTTATCCCCACACACACACACACACACACACGCACGCACACACATACACACACACACAAACAAATCATCACCACCTCACACACCGACAGCAGCCACAACAACGCACCTTTGTTCCCCAATTAGAGGCCCTATAGCTCGCGACTCCTCATTTGTCGCCACGGTGACGGTGGCTTAATCAAGGCAGCACAGGAGTCTAAGAGTGCGACAGAGAAGAAACTTTCACCAGCTCTGTCAATCTCTTGCAATACGACTTCTGTCTCAGTTCCTTTTCGCGAGGCGTTTAATCGATTGGGTCACAAAATCCTAACTTTCTCATTTATTATAGATGATAAATAAATTAGTGCGCACTGAGAGTCCCTGCCAATAACTTTGGTTCTATTTGAATTTTCATCATCCTTATGAAATGTATTGATCCTATTAATAACTTTATAACTTTAATTTTACTTTTATTTATGTTGTCTTTTTCCTTACTCTCTACATTCATTTCTCGTTGCCTGTTGTATTATTATATATTAAAACTGGCTAATTGTCATTTCTGTTCCTTGTCAATAGCATCTAAGTGCAGTGGGGCAAAGAGGTGGAGGAGTGCTTCAGGCATGGAGTTTAAGTTTAAAAGAGCAATTTTCTGTCTGTATTTAGAGCAACTTTGATATTGTTCTGTAAAATTCTTGTGGTAAAAACATAATTATTTAAAGTTCGGTCTCAGCTCTTTGTTGGAGTACTGACGGCGCTGCTAATGTTTCTTTCTGTGCTCTCGTCGTTCTTTGTTTCCTGTTGTTGTCTGATGTTTCGTCTCTTTGTTCGTGTTGGACTTTGTTCAACTTCCTGCACAAATTCATTGAGCTTCATCGTGTCGTATCTTTACTGTGATGTTTTAATCTTGAAAACAAACGATTTCACTCTTGGTTGGTTTAGTGACACCTGTGGTGACTGGTGGTAACAACAGCTGGAATGTGACAGAAAGGCAGACCCGGCCAGTAACAATGGAAACTGCTATATGGAAATTATATCGAATGGCTATTGAGAAAAAACTATTGCAACAGTCTTTTTACTAAACAGTATCAAAAATGATAGTTCATGAAGATTACATTTTTACTGTTTGTATTTTTCCTTCCTTGAAGAACTCCATCATGAGGAGTGTATAGACTCCCCTAAATCCTCCAACAATGTGGGTGGTCCTCAGGAATGTCTATGGCTTTCATTTTCTAATAAAAAACCCCAAAATATAGCTGGCAGCCAAAAAAAAAAAAGCCCCTTTGTTTAAGAGGAAAATCCTCATGCAACAGCCTAGTAACCTTGGTGGTCACTCTGCAAGACCAGAGGCCTTTGCAACAGTGAAAGTGGTGGTCGTCATCCTGCAGTTAGAGAGGAAGAGAAGGAGCAGGAATCCCAGCAGCTCAGTGTCATCCAATAAAATGGAGACAGAGGAGGAATGGGGAGAGAAAAAAAAAGAAAAAAAGACATTTTCGACCGGAAATTCAATGTGGCATCACATATGGGACACATAAGCTCCGTCCTTTATAGTTTCTGTTTGTGAGTGTGTGTGTGCGTCAATTTCAAAGTAAAAGTCCTGCTGCATTTGAAGGTATGCAAAGCTGGCGACATGAGTAGCCATCATAAGGTTTGTGTCTATCTGTGTTTTATTTTCAGGGGGGGGTGGAGGGGTGGTGGCAAGGAGAATGATGGCCGTTTGGAAAGGGTGGTCGCAGTGTGTTGTATTAGTAATGCGATCGTGTGTGTGAATTGCATATGGAGGGGGCGTGGTAGGGGGGGTTATTCTGAAGGCGCCGACAGGTTGAGGCTAGATGAAGTGCCTCATGTGTGTAATTTTGTATTCTAATGCCATGACAGGCGGCCAGGCTTCCTCTGCACATTTTTGGAGCCCAACACACACACAAAAACACACACAAAAACACACACACACACAAAAACACACACACCCACAAAAACACACACACCCACAAAAACACACACACACACACACACAAAACACACACACACACACACACAGCCCTCTCCCTCCACATCTCTGTGATCAGGTAAATCTGGGCACCCTGTGGAAAGTTCTGGGGGATGAATTTCGCCTGAGGCTGTGAGTTTTGTGACTCGGCCCCATCTGTCACAGATCTTCACCGGCTTCAGCTGCCAGGAGGGACCACACCTCCTCCTCCTCCTCCTCCTCCTCCTCCTCCACCTCTTCATCCCGTCCTCTCTCAGAAAGAGAGATAGGGAGACAGAAACAACAAAGTGGAGGCACAGGGGAACATGCCTTGCATGTACAGTAATTAATTACGTAAAGATTAAGGTCTGTTATTTGTCATTTGTTGAGCGGTATCCTGTGCTGCTCTGCTGCAGCACATACAAGTGCACATGCAAGGTACTCATCGAAAATATCATTACAGACACACATACAGTAATAGAAACTAGAATCAATCCAAACTGTAACAGCTCGGCTTTCAGGAGGATTCTGAGGTAAAATAATATTTGGTTATAATATTCAAAGAGCCTGGAGCATCACACAAAAACATCTCAATGAGGAGGAAAGAAACAAAATCAACTAAACATCTCCACCGGAGGCGGAATCATCCGAGGATTTTAAGGAAGAAAAACACAGCTGATGGTTCCTGTCTAACGAGGAAAGATGTATTTATACTTCCTGTTGCGATAAGATTAGCGCATGTGTACTGTGGTAACATATGGAGAGCTGCAGAGAACATGGGTGAAGATGATGCTTGTTATATCACTCATGAGTGATATAACAGAGTGATATATGAGAGGTAAGTTTTTATATGATCTTAATGTGGCCACTTGTTTGTGGCTGGACATGATTAAACCGTTTTGGCGATCACAGTTTGTGGTTTTATCACGAGCAAATCACAAAAAAAAAAAAGTTTTAAACTATAAAAAAAGGTGCAATTCTGCGGCATCAAATGAAATAACTAAAAATGTAAATTCAATGTAAATGAAATCTAAATTATTTAGCACTGATTTTTCACCAAGAATACTGCAAAGACTGACACTAAAACAGTTACTTTACCTAACATATGCATAAAGTAAAAGCACCATATCTCATCATTTGTTTTTGCTGGCAGTAAAAAAAAAATGGCTAATAAGTCCATTTTTCAGGAGTCCTCTTTCTTAAAAATCCATCGCTCAATAAGAAAAAAAAGTTCCAAAGCCGCACAGATATCACCAAATCTTGTCAATTAAAATGATAAAATAGGAACTGTTATATTGTCAGGGAATGCTAGATATAAAATAACACAGCAACATCAGTGGTTATTATTAATTGATCTGCACATATTTGTCTGATGATAAAGTCCTCCAGCAGCTCAGCGAGGGTTAACAGCAGCCCAGAGGAAATACCTAATTCATCCTCTTTGGTTTGGTTCCTCTCTGAGCTATTTCCTGTTGGACGAGCCCTACAAAGCGCTGCCAGATCAACGAGCATGAATCATCTCAATATAGCTAACTTTTTTTTTCTCTCTCTCTCTCTCTCTCTCTCTCCTTCTTACAGTTACACTTAGCTGTTCAGCTGATGCTTTCCTCCAGAAAAAAAAAGATCAAACATGCGCAGCGGAAGAAGGAAGGAAAAAAAAAAAAACAAAAAAAAATTCCACACGTCAGGATTACGAGGAGCCAGCAGTGGGGGGGGGTGGGGGGGGGGTCAAAGGTCAGAGCCATAGAGTTCAGATAATACATGTAAGGAGCAGCTCTGTGTGTAGTAAATGATGGAGGGCGACAGAGAAGCGGTGAATGGGGGAAACTATCAGGTGCAAGAGGAGGAAGAAGACGATGGGTAAGATTATGTGAGGTATGTGTCTGGAGTCTGACACTACAAAATTCTTTTAGGGGCAGTTTTGGGAGGGAAACTCAAATTACTCCCGTCAAAATGAAATGTTTTACATGTGTTGTCTCGTTACAAAGAGTTAAATGCGGCGGAGGTAAGTGTGCTGACTTTGAGACACCTTGAGAGAAGACGGACAGAGGAGATGATAGATGCTGGCTTGAGGTAAAAACGCAGGTAGGAGTTGTGGGTTGTGTGTTTTTTTCTAGGTGCTTTGTTTGTTCTGGTTCTCCACATTTGGTTCACACATTGGCTCAGCGTCTTAATGTTTGCTGGATTCGTGTTGCTTTCTTTGCCAAATATCTGCTGCCGAGTTAAAACCTTGTATCTCCATATCAACTTTTCAAGAACCAAGAACACTGCCTGATTTAAGCTTGACAGCGACGTGTTTTGGTTTCTGTTTGCTCGACATGAACAAAAAAAAAAAAAAAAAAATCACCGGGACTGGAGTTATGAGGTTTTCGCAGGGTGGCAAAGACAACGGCGGCTCTCTCATTTTTTTTTGGAAGAAAAGTCTGCAAACGTTCCATGGAGTGGATGGGATGAGGAGATAACGAAACAGACGGGAGGTTTTACACGCAACTAAAATCTGCCAACAGGAGCCAAGCAAAAGCAGAAACTACAGCAGAGGCCAGAAGAGAAGAAGAAAGCATGGGCCTCTTTCAAATCATAAAAAAAATCAAACAATTAAAAAAATAATTGGAGAAAGGCGGAGGAGTAAAAGGCTTTTTTTTCTTCTTTTTCTAACAAACTAACTAATGAAGAAAGTCTGGGGTTGTTAAGGACAAATCTCACTAAGAATAATAAAAAAAGTGCACCTTATGAAACATATGGACACTTGGCACATTTTTTGGCACAAGCTTAATAGTTCCACTCCCAAAGTCAGATTCTGTGGTTTTGAAGCGCCGCGGCTGCATATGGAAGTGTTAAAGTTTTTGTCACCTTTAATTGACATCATATTGCGTCGACTGAACTTTGAAAAGTCGTGGTAAACACTTTCCCCCCGCCGGTACGGGTCGACCCGTGCGGGGAGAAGCCTGCCTGTCGCTGCCGCGTTCGGGTTCTGTTACAGCCAGGAAGGTTTTTTTTTTTCCTTCTTTGTCTTGCTCCTCTCTGAAGAAAGTAGCTCGCGGTAATGCACAGAGTTTATGTGAAAGAAAGGGGAAGCTAAGTGCACTGAAACGGCATACAACATCAAAATTAGGACTGTGTGCAGTGTGAAATGGAATAAGTTATCAAAAATCGCTCAAAATTAGGTAGGTTGACTCTCCCTTCTGGGCTCGATGCAGGCCTTTGTAAAACAGCGCTGGGAAAGAGAAGATGTGGGATGTAAAACTCTGGTTAGCAGCCGGCTCTCCCTTGGACATTGGTTTTTAAAACAGGGGTGTGGGCGGAGTGACGAGACACATGATTGATTAATGACTTACTTTTCCACTTAAAGGCCACATCTACTTTTTGCTCGGCTCCAAGTCGTGTTCATTTAAGTTTAATTTATGAGGGAACGCTAAGGTAAGGCTGGATCGGCGCTCGTCAGCTCACTCAGGAGACAAGGTTGGTGTCAGGAGAGCCTTGGTTGTCTTGGTAGGGAAGATATAGCGTGTGTGTGTGTGTGTCTGTGTGTGTGTGTGTGTGTGTGTGGAAGCCTTCTGCGTGTTTGAGGCTGCGTCATAAATAATGCACTCCATCTAAAAAGGGAAGGCTCTCCAATTAATGCACAGACAAATGGGAAAAAGACAACTCTGCACACAGCAAAATTCTCTTTTTTGTCCCTTCTCACCCCCTGTTGTGCAAAAGTACTCCGCATCACCTCAAGAAAGTCCAACATAGAAGCAAAACTCTGTTGAGTTTGGAGCCTTTTAAGCGGTAGTGAGCTAAATTCTGCTCCGTTATGTGTTTTAAATCCGGTTTTGTGTTGATTTTAAAGTTTGGCATGATTTCATTTTGATAGCAGACTATCTATAAGACCACTTATTAAAAAATAAATAAATAAAACATGCTTCTTTTCTTCATTTTGATCACGTTCTACTTTGCTCATGGCCATATGTTGTTTTTTACATTTCATGATGCTGCTCTCTGCACGCCCAGTTGCTTGAAAATGAGATTCTGCAAATGTCAGAGGGACTATTTGGTTAATTAAAGGTTAAAGACATGGAACCCAAGTAGTTTTTGGTTTCTATCCTCATATCCGAAAGAGGAAATATCATCATTATACTCTCTTTTTCTTGTTTTCATGATATTATAAAAATGGGTTCTTTTGTGTACAACCACATGTGCTTTTGTTGTATAAGGCATTTCAAAATAAAATTATTCTGGGCATCAAGAGGATGAAAAACATTTTTATGAACTTGAACAAGACTAATTGAACCACATTTGCTGCTTGAACATGTCAGATTTGGTTAATCTGATCCAGAAACAGACATGAGATGTGGAGTTCACTTGCAGCATGGGCTGTTATTAGGACAAGTTCCAACAACCTGACAAGTTATTTAGGTATGCATGGCTTACTATTCCCCTTCATAAAATTCACATTCACCTATTTGCATGTAGTACCTGAACATATCATGTTATTCAGCCATCTCCTCAGTGCTAAAAGCCCTCCGCTCTACTCAGGTGTGTGTATCCAACTCAGCTGCAGGGAACAAAATACAAATGCATATTTCATGGAACAAAAACCTCAAAGCCAAACCTAGATATTAGTCACTTTAGTAATTAAAAATGTATATTGCTCTGTGCCGTCTCACATTGTGCATTATTAAAGACAGAATTTTTTTTTTTCTCTCCTCTTCTCAAACTTACATCGGCTCAAAAGGATTTTTAATGCAAAACACTCCCTCAGAGTGGCTGTGTGCACTTCACTCGACTCCTCCGGGTGAATTAGCAGATTTGTAGCAGATGAGAAAAACACGGTGAATTTGTATTGGCAAGAGTTTCTGCACAGGTGCCTCAGACAGGTTGTACTGTAATTACAGCAAATCACATTTGCTGAGGGGGAGAAGCTCCAGATAGTGAATCATGGAGAGAACATGATATTCCTATGAAGTAAAAAAAAAAAAAACAGTATCATTACAGCTTTATCATAAAAACAGCAAAGGATCATGGTTAATAAAGAGGGGGGGATCTGGTTTGTATTAACAGTCAAGTAGAATTTTGCTAACAAATTAAGGGCATATGAAAAACAAGGACAAAAGGAGAGGCTTTATCATTTTTATGAACAAAATAAAGTAGACATCATCTTCAAGATTTTAAACAACTATGTTTTATGTTAAAACAGACAAGCCGACAAAGGAAGTGTCTATTAGTCACGTCACTGGGAATGAGACAGCAAATTATTTATCATAGCAATGCAGAAGGAGATGAAAATTTAAATCATTTATAAAAACTCTTAAATGACTTCTCTGAACTAAAACTTAATCTCTGGGTCGGTTCACCCAAACAGAGGGACGTCGCGAGCAGGAGGAAAAAAGCGTGTCAAGAGTACATCGAAATAGTGTCGCGATATTCCGGTTTTGACAATTAACCGTGATGTTTCAAAATGAAATATTGACATCACGTTAATGAGACATAGAAAATATCATGATGGCAGATGTTAGACCGTGTGGATCTTATGTTGCCAGTTAATAAAAAATCATTTAATGATAGAGACAATATATAAAATAGATATCCCACACACAAACATTAAAAAAATACTCAAAAAAAGAGGTGTAAAAATGAAATTACTGTTCCTAACTTTTCATCCATTTTCTTTCCTGGCAGAATTGGGCTTCCATAAGATATGTGTAGAGATCAAAGAGAACATATATATTTTTGTAAATTGGGTCAACCAGCCCTTATAGTGTCAGCTAAAAACATTTTGTCAGCGTTAAATCTTTTACATTTAGTTCACATGTTACAACAAGCGGTTAAAACGGCTTCGTGCTCAGTCACAATGATCCACTTACAAATTAAGAGCACCTAGCATGAAATAATAATCACGTCTGAGCAGAAGCAAAGTCACTGTAACTGCGCTCATGCTAACGTTTCACCAAACGCCCAAACACTTGAATGAGAAAAAACACACAGAATCCACTGAGGTTAAAATATTACCTCAGCGGTAAAACATTAAAACACATTTAGCACTACAATTAAACGCTACTATATAAAATCTAATTATTTCATAAGAGCAGCCTGCATGAAGTCCTACATATCTTTACTGTGGATATTCAAATTAAAGTATAGAATTACAAGCTGCTAATTCCTTCAAAAGACGACCAATTATGAATCAAAGTGAGCCGAGCAGTACAGATGCTGGCAGTGAATCCACTCACTTAACAAAGAGGACGTGATAACACTCGTGTACACACACACACACACACACACACACACACACACACACAGCACAATTACACAGGCTTGGGTGAAAAACACCTACAAAACTGAATGACATACATGTACTGGAAGTGAACGCACGTGCATGAAAACAGAGCAGTTCGTTTTGTGGCAGACCTTTCATAGCGTCACATATTAGTCACAAGGCGTCTTCCACATAAAGTTTACGCAGCCTAATCTATTACCCTCTAAATGGGATTTTAATTGAATTGGCGTCAAAACGACAAACAATGACGCCTCTGTTGCAATTAATAAAATCACAGCGCAGAATCTATGAGGCTTGATATGAACCTCCATTCAAATCAGGTTCATTAATGTAAATGCAAGCCATTCAAAGAGGCTCCCAATTTTTCAATTGCACCCCCCCCCTCCCCACACACATACACACACCCCTCCTTGATAGTTTGATTTTGAAAAGGAGGCCCAGCAACAGAGAAAAATAGAGGTTGTAAAAGGGGTAAAGATGGAGATCAGATGTGTTGGTTTTGTTCTGATGAAGATGAAAAAGAGGATGATGACACCTTTTTCTCAGCAAAATGGAGACAGTTGGCAAGTTCACTGAGAATTATAAACACAGGAAAAAAAAAAACCCATAAATACACCAAATTGATGTAAATCCCCATATCAAAGTTATTATTCTTAAAAAAATATATTTCAACCAAATTACTGATTAATAAACTTCTGGTCTGAAACATCAGTCACCTCCATCAACATTGAGAAATAACTATCATTCCTCATTTTACAAAGTGGTTACACTGTTGTTGTTTTTTTTTAAATGAGAGCCCTTCTGCTACCAGTGACTGAGTAAATAAAATGAGGTGATTAAAAGGGGGGAATGCTTTAAGCGCGCTGCTAATTAAATGGGTATGCTAATGCTGTCATACTTAGCAGATGGAAGAAGAATCACTTAAGTGTAATGCACATGTTATGGTATTTTCGACATGACATGGAGGCCCTCGTGGGATCGCTCTCTGCCGTCACGTTGTGTTTCACAACTACTCATAACAGCGCGCTCACACACACACACACGCAGGCACGCACGCAGGCACGCACGCAGGCACGCACGCAGGCACGCACGCGAACGCAAAACACACACCTTCAGTGACACTATCCAGCCTGCGAACTTGTGAGTGTGTGACTGTAACTACCCATATGAATAGTGACACACACGCACACTGTGCAGATTTAAATCAAATGTGTCATTTCAGACTGCTGTCAGTTATTTTGGTGAGAGGAAGTGCTTGATGGTTTTAGAAAAGAAGGAGATCTTCATGTGAAAGGAAAAAAAAAAAAAACTTTTGTCCCACTGTGCCTTCAGGCATGTTTCGTGACAGATTGAAGTTTTAGGTGGGCAAACATTTCTATAAACCGGAGCTGCTGCGGAGACGGAAGAAATCGGATTGGCCGACTGAAACTCCAAGTAGATGGAGCCAAAGATTTTTGTGATTTCTCATTCCTGAAGAAAAACACGATGACCAGGAGTTCAGATGTCTCGCGTAGAAGTGTTAACTGCGAGCTGAAGCACCGTGGAGAAAACGATGAGCAGTGCAATGACAGCACGTGAACCTTAGAGAAGAGAGATATTCCGAGATATCACATGGCTGCAACACTTTTCCACACCCTACTCCAAATATGGCTCGACTTTATTCTCAACCTGTATGTGTGAAGAAGCTATTAGACACATGCTCAACGCGAACGTATCTATATGGATGGAGAGAGGTTATCCCAGCAACGGAGGAGCAACATGTCTCCAGACGCTGGCTGATCAATAGAACTCTTACATTAAATAAAACAATGATGAGGGCTTGTTATTTCATTTGCTGTAGTCATGATGTTGAAGTTACCCCTGGGGAAGCTTTAGGGAAAAAGCTGGGAGTAGAATTAAAGATTGTTCTGTTGCAATTTTGAACTATGCACCATATACACTGTTCAAAGGTCAAGCTGAATTAGAGCTACTGCTCCGTTTCCTCTAAATGAGACAGATGTGAGTTCTTTCAATGGTGCAGTGTAATACTTTGGAAGATAGTCACCCCTGACTGGTTTTGCAATACTGGGCTTATCTGAATACTGTTTTCGGTTACCTTATGAGAGTCAGCTGGCTCTCATGTTTGGCATGGTTGTGGCCAAAGGGGTTATTTTGAAGGAATGCAAATTTAGAAAAAAAAAAAAAAAAATGGCTCGGTGACATGATTTCCTGTTTTTTTTTTTTTTTTGATCCAAGTGGGTTCCTGTGTTTGTGTAGGTACATGTTGGATGTACATACTGATTTACTAAGATCCCAAATAAAGAGCGCTAAATTGCGTGCGCACACGGATAGATTGCGTGCGCTGCCTGTTTGGGGCTTGCGGGTGATTTACTTAGATTAACAGCGCAATTGACTACAGGTGCAAAAGTGATTGAGCCCACCCTATTTAAATGAGGATTTTGCGCGAGTTAAGGGGTTTCACCGTGGCGAATGCAAACGAGCAGATCCAACGGAAGCGCAAAAGCAAATTTGAAGCCACGGAATTGGAGGTGCTGGTACAAGAGGCAAACAAGCACATTTGTGAGTTTCATAGCAGGCACTGCATGACTCCTCCTTGTGACTGGATCCAAATCAGCTCCTACGTCACGGAGAAGCTCCAAAATGGCATCGCCGGATAACCGATTATGTCTCGATTATTTTTTGCTTCTGCCATTCCAAAAAGAGTGACACGGACAGAAAAGATGCGTTCTCTCCGTTGCCTGTCGTGCCTACGCCGCCTCCTTGCAACAACGACCGCAGCCATCTGTGCGCACGGCTGTGCCAGGTAGCCTAAGACTTGACTTTCCAGTTCGTAAATCAGCATCAATATGTGTTTGCGCGTGGTGTCGCGTTTGCGCACGTTTTTTCGCACGCAAAGCTTTAGTAAATCAGGCCCTTGTCATGCTAGCATCTAGGTAAAACCTATCCCTGCACACTGTAAATACTGTCGAGCATTATACTGTTTAATATTTATAGGCACTGTATCATAAAGGTGTTTATTAACTACATTGTTGTTTAGCGCCATGTACACAGAAACTGTCAAATACATTGAACGAATCTTTGTGAAGAACGTTTCTAAAACAGGCTCAAATCAGATCAGTGAGAGCCAGTGTCATTTTCTTGGATGTCCCACATGAGATGCAGTCCCGCCATCACACTACACACACAGACGCACACACTGACTATATCTGAGGAGACGCAGAACAAAGCTAACAGGCTAAAAGAAAAGTTTGAAACCTCCCAAACGGTCAGGGAGAGCCAGGGGTCCATCAGTCCACTTTTAATCCAAATTCAAAAACGCCTTCATTATCGCTGTTCCCCCGCCCAGAGACCAGTCGAGTCAGCCCACCACCGTCATCGCTCATCTAGTCTATCTGCATGTCTCCCTAATTATGGTCCATGTTTATTCCCTGGAAGACCAACTTCCAACAGAGATGGCAGGTGTGTAATCAAAAGTCTCACTCTCAGGGCCCCCAAAATGTAACCGCCTGTAAATGAAAACGGAATATTTTTGGAACTTCATCAGGGGAGACACCATTAGCCTCAAAGTGATCGTACGTATTTGTTTATTCCCGGAGCTTCGAACACCACTGAGATCTGCTAAAGGTATGTTCCTTTTAAATAAAATATACCGCTTCAGTCATTCATGTCTGTGCAGTCGTTAGGAAACAAAAAAAAAAAAAAAAGACAGTCTAACCACAAATGATGTTAGCTTCAAAACTGAGCAAGAAAAAGGACTTTTCATCCATGACAGAAAAAGCACCCACAGCGTTAGAGCCTGAACAGTACTTCTACCATTATATTTCACACAGGAAATACAACTTTTAACATCAAATTATAAGAAGTTTGCAGTTTCCTGTGAGATAGAGACACATGTAAGCCTTGGACAGACTGTTATTATCTCACACACACAATGCAAGCACTATACGCTTTCCGTCTGCCTCACAAAACGCATTTCTCTCCTGCACTGATTAAGAGTGGTGTTCATAATCAGAGCTGATGTCAAGTGCACTCGGGTCCATACTGACTCACAGAGCCAACACTGGACGATACCTGGACTCGATTAGACTGAGTACATTTGGATCCAGCCTGACTCGGGCCCCGGATTGATTAAGCAATCGAACTGTAATGATCATGTTTTCTTTTAATCAAGTTAAACTTTTATTCAATTAAGTGCTGACTGTTGCTGAACTTTAACAACAAGGGACATTTTTCTTCCTGAGCAAAGAAGGATAGATCCACTGTAAGACACTCTGACACATGTCAACACAGCTATTTCTGCATTTCTAGCTCTATTTAATAGTCAATCTTCTTCCCACGGAGAACTGGTCAAATATAGACAATGTGAGTCTTTTACTTCCAACAATCGCTGAAGAAAAAAAACTGGCTCAACCAAAACACTTTGCCATCAAATTGTGCATCACAGACTGATGAGATCAAACAGTGGATGACAATCTGAGGGTGGATCTTTTCTTTAAACTGTCAAACTCTGGGTGTGCACTTTGTCATGGCGTTCTCTCCCACACGAAGAGACATGAAAGGAAACAACGTGCATCAGAGACAGGAAGCCTCCAGCACTGTGTTTTTGTTGTTCTTCTCTGTTCGCAAGTACAACCTGGAACAGAGAGCTAACACGGTCAGATCAGCAGATTGCCTCTGCGTCTGGGATCAAAGGAGCGCACAAGGTGAGGGGACTCCAGTCACTGTGGATTTCCCCTGAAGAATACCCCCAGGCAAAAAAAAGAAAAGAAAAAAGAAAGAAAAGAAAAAAGAGTTAAGAAAAAGCCCTCACAAATCGAGGGGGCGATAAAAGTCTGTGAGGCACATTAAAAAAATGTCACGTTTTTGAACCATTTGGTAGGGGAAGTTAACCAAATATGAGTGCGGCGTAATGTTCCTTTAAGCTGTCATTTAAACTTATACCTATCATCACTCGTGGTCTTAGCGTGCGCGGGGGTACTGATGATCCAACGAGAGGCGCACAGTTGATTAACTGCGCCCCATCCAAGCGTTGCTTTCTCTATTTCTGTCAGGCCTAATGGCATTAGATCAGTAATTATAAGATTATTCACAGTTCACGCGGGCCTCACTGTTAACTTTTGAGATATGAGACCATTATCTTCTTCTAATCTCTTTTTCTCTGAATTACAGTGCAGATTCATATCGTCGTTTTGACGGCTCGTATGTCGCGCCCGTCCTCAAACTGGCACACTGTGTCTCTGTTCAGGTTCCTTTCACGGCTTTTGATCACAGGCGACTTCTCTTTTCTAGAGCAGCTTTGAAAACAAGTTCTAAAGGGAGTTTCTACCTACAGACGCGCGAGGCTGTGTTTGATCAGGGTTTCAGCTTTTGGCAGCGAGTCCTCCACATTCACGGTGCTCGCTGTCAGCTGCTCTGCTCAACTTCGTGCGATGGATCGTCAAAGGTTTAGATTTGTTCACTCAACAAAACAGGTACGATAGCTGGACAGAGAGTTTGCTGTACGTACTGTCACTCCATGAGATGTAGAACCCAGAGGAGTCATGAAACCATCACAGCACAAAAATCAGCAGGAATAACACACACCCCTCTTTCAACACTTTTGACCCAGAAGTCTTTAAACACAGCAGAGGACCTCTGAACCTCTGCTTGCTCTGTGGCAACAGTTAAAGTGTCCAAACAAGGATTATCTGTCTCAACATACAGCTGAGGTTCTGAAATGTCGACAGAAAAGAAAAAAAAAAAAAAAAAAAAGAAACCCAACGCAGGTCAGATTTCTCTTTTCTTTTTTTTTTTTCCTGAATCACGATTCGGACCACGCTGCACAAAAATACCCTTAACTTTTTTATCCCCTATAATTAAGTCCTTAAAACTTATTGTCTTCAATCAACAGAAACAATCCGCCAGACTCATAACAATAATTCAACCTGTTTCCAAAAGGAAAAAAGACGGTCCTGCTGCAGGGACCTTCCTTCAAAGGCTGTATTTCCTCCGAAAGCACAGACACTGAGTTTAAGTTACATACAGTGAGCTACATATTGCAGTATCATATACATGTATGTTGGACCACGTGGCCGCTCACACACATGGACAGATGACAAACCTTTGCTGTGCTGTGGACTTGGAAAGTAAAAATTGGCCTTCGATCTTTACTGTTGCAATACACAAATACTAATTTCTAGAAAGGTTTTGAAATAAGTCGATTTCCATTGGAAACAAACTGAATTGCTCCACTCTGGCAAGACTGTGGAAAACAAATGAATGTGTGGTGTGGGGTCAGTGTGCAGGCATTACTGTTTTCACTGATAACATATGTATGCACAGCTGAACCCCGGATCAATATGGAGGACAAACAGGCAACTGAAATCAAGACTTCCCTGACGTTTGGAGAGACGCCTCATTTGACTTAAGACTCAAAGCTGCGCCACTGTAACAGAGAGAAAGTACAAAAATGGAGGTGATGACAAACCTTTGGAAAAATAAAGGTTTAAAAAAAAAAAATTGCCTTTCAGCCACCTACGGACCCGTCTGCACCAATCACAAGCCACGCCACAGGGGTTAAGGTCACTTTCCTTTAAGCCTCCACCTCCACAGCTCAGCCCTCTGCCTCTCATCCGTCGACTCATCAGAGGAGGGGCAGACTTCTCAGCCTCCCCCTGTAATTAAACACCGAAAAGGAGCCATCACAGCGGGGAACGGCGGCTTGTCTCTCCCTGGGGTGAAGCAGAGCCACCACCAAAGACGAGGAGGAGGAGATGAAGGAGGAAGCTGCGGCTGAAGGTAGCCTGAAGGTTACAAGAAATACTGTAGACTTGTAGACCGAGGCAGTGAGTTCAGGTCTCCACACTATTGAAAGGCGCAGGTAGCGCAGGTAACGCAGGTAACGCTGGGTGAGCAGGAGCGACTACAGAGACTCAATGGACACAGTATGTGAGGACGAGTGAACAGAAGCCTGCAACACAAAGATGGCGACAAAATCAAATGGTGAAACTAACACGGCAAAAGACGAAGCGCTGGTTTGGAGGAGGGAGGTTTTGGAGAGGGCTTCACACTTTTATTGTCTACTTTTGTAACTGTATTTGTAATACAAATACATGTTTGCATTTGCTGTACGATCAAGCAGAAACTTAACCATAGACCTGGTAAATATTTGTTTGGATCACATCTGTACCCCTCTAGTTACCCCTCCAGGACGGCCTATTTACCCATTAAAGAGCGTCATCATTGGACATCAAGCAATAAAAAGGATCAACACCCATAAGAGGATACGAGTATTAAAATAAATATGTCCAGAACACTCTCTGCGGACCTCGACAAGCAAACACGTCTCGTCTGTACACTGATACAGAGCAATTAAGCAAATTGCATTAACAAAGGGCCGGAGGGCCGTTTTACTAATGGTGTATCTCACAACCTCTGGGCAGACACGGGGCTGATTCACATGTAATTTATGGCTCCATGTCACGGCCTGCAGTGTAACAGGATCAGTGTGTTGTTTAACAGCGTTACGAGGAGACGGATGTATAGGTAGATGGATAGACGGACAGAATTCCTTGGGGAGATTTGATGGAGCCTGCAGCATATTAAGGCACAACTGCTGTGGCCTTGTAAGGCTACTCCACCTTGAAGTAAAATGTTTACAGCCCAAATGGCAGCAGCCCACTCTCTGTGAGGTTAAACGCCCTCTGAGACAAATCAGCAAAAGGCCCTTGTGAGGGAGCGAAGGAGGTAAAAGACGAGTGAAGGTAAATCTTTAACAGCTCAATCAGCTCTGAACACATGCGGGATGACAGCACTGGTTTGTCTAAGGGGCTCGGCTTAATTAGCCTGTGCTTTATTGTTAATGAACTTCATGCAGTTGTTTGCTTGTATAATCAAGGCAAAGAAGCAGAACTGCTAGCTAAGGTGCCAAAAATAAGCTGACAAAAGCACCGGGGCCCTCCTCGATTACCCCCCCACCCCCACCCCCCCATTAGCCTGTGCTTTATTGTTAATGAACTTCATGCAGTTGTTTGCTTGTATAATCAAGGCAAAGAAGCAGAACTGCTAGCTAAGGTGCCAAAAATAAGCTGACAAAAGCACCGGGGCCCTCCTCGATTACCCCCCCACCCCCACCCCCCCA
>NW_019174273.1:1844853-1845144 GCF_002260705.1 Seriola dumerili | reverse complement strand
CCACCCCCTTCCCCTCCTCACCCGCTCTCAAATGGAAAAGCCAACTGCCTGCTTCATAAAACTCGCTTAGCAAGACACTGAGACAAAATGGACTGTAAAGTTCGTTAGATGGAAATATTAAAAAAGAATTAAGCTAATGGAGATAAAATTAAAAGAAATGAGGCAACAAACACTCTGCACCAAAAATGGCATCGCCATGACAGCTAGGATTTCTAATGACGAACTGCATTTGAGGAGGAAAAAAAATTAAATGGCATCCCGCGCTTAAATTTCTTTGAGGAGTAATGATCC
>NW_019174273.1:1702736-1844828 GCF_002260705.1 Seriola dumerili | reverse complement strand
CTGGCTTCTTCTGGATTTGTTGTAGGCCTCTGTAGAAGGGTTTCACTTTGTCATTATGTAATTATCACACGTTCCACATACTGTGTGATGGAATAGGCCAGGTGGAGGGATAGACCTACATACTCTGCTCCCATATCAGGATAAAGCTTGTAAGTTTTTTTCTTTATGAAATACACACCGATAGTTTCTGAAGATATGCCACTGTTAAATACGTGTGATTGTGACCCTGTCTATGCGCCTGACTGGCATTTCTTAGGTGTCATGACTCACACAGATCGACAAACTGTACAGCTGGGATTTTTTATATCTTTCATGTAATAGGAACCTGAATCAATTGAAGGTGATTTAGGAGTTTTTTTTTTCTCTGAGAGCCCATACGGGATCTCTTATTCTGCTTTGTGACATACTGAATTATAGATGTGGATCTGTACCTGCAGTAGATCTGATTTGTACACAGGGTGATAATAGTAGAAATTACAGTGACATTTCTAATGCAGATCTATAGTGGAATTTAAGATAATAATAGCTGTTTTTGTTCAGTCTCCAGCTGTGATAATTTCTAGATTGACTAAACACCACAACTCATGTTGTTCGGGACACTCAGCAAAGCTCTCAGGGCCTTCTGGGGGACCTTCGACCCATCAGAAACTGCTCAAAGCCCATCTGATATGATGTCTGGTGCCTTTATCCCCAGGTTTATTGATTCACCTTTGTCAATCAGTGATATTCATAAACACAGGCAGGTCTGCCTCTTGTCTGTAGGTAAGCTGACAGCTCTCAGCCAATGTGAGTCTCTTCCCTATCAGACTGATCCGCACAATCTGGGCTCTTTTATCACAATGTAATATTACATGTGCTACCTAAACCTCACTGCAGGACACGCTCCTTTGTTATTTTCACTTTCCTTTCTCCCTCGTCCCCCCCCCTCTCCCCACGAGCACCAGGAGTGAGCATCTTCTCGGATCATTACTCCTCAAAGAAATTTAAGCGCGGGATGCCATTTAATTTTTTTTCCTCCTCAAATGCAGTTCGTCATTAGAAATCCTAGCTGTCATGGCGATGCATTTTGGTGCAGAGTGTTTGTTGCCTCATTTCTTTTAATTTTATCTCCATTAGCTTAATTCTTTTTTATTTTCCATCTAACGAACTTTACAGTCCATTTTGTCTCAGTGTCTGCCTAAGCGAGTTTTATGAAGCAGGCAGTTGGCTTTTTCCATTTGAGGAGCGGGTGAGGAGGGAAGGGGGGTGGGGGGGGGGTGGGGGGTTAATCGGAGGAGGGCCCGGTGCTTTTGTCAGCTTATTTTGGCACTTAGCTTAGCAGTTCTGCTTTTGCCTTGATTATACAAGCAAACAACTGCATGAAGTTCATTAACAATAAAAGCACAGGCAATTAAGCCGACCCCTTAGAACAACCAGTGCTGTCATCCCCATGTGTTCAGAGCTGATTGAGCTGTTAAAGATTTACCTTCACTCGTCTCTTTACACCTCCTCTCCCCTCACAAGGCCTTTTGCTGATTTGTCTCAGAGGGCGTTTAACCTCACAGAGCAGTGGGCTGCTGCCATTTGGGCTGTAAACATTTTACTTCAAGGTGGAGTAGCCTTACAAGGCCACAGCAGTTGTGCCTTAATATTGCTGCAGGCTCCATCAAATCTCCCAAGGAATTCTTGTCCGTCTATCATCTACCTATAACATCCGTCTCCTCGTAACGCTGTTAAACAACACACTGATCCTGTTTACACTGCAGGCCGTGACATGGAGCCATAAATTACATGTGAATCAGCCCCGTGTCTGCCCAGAGAGTTGTGAGATACACCAATTAGTTAAAAGCCCTCCGGCCCTTTGTTAATGCAATTTGCTTAATTGCTCTGTATCAGTGTACAGACGAGACGTGTTTGCTTGTCAGAGGTCGCAGAGAGTGTTCTGGACATATTTATTTAATACTCGTATCCTCTTATGGGTTGTTGATCCTTTTTATTGCTTTGATGTCAATGATGACGCTCTTTAATGGGTAAATAGGCCGTCCTGGAGGGGGTAACTAGAGGGGTACAGATGTGATCCAAACAAATATTTACCAGGGTCTATGGTTAAGTTTCTGCTTGATCGTACAGCAAATGCAAAAATGTATTTGTATTACAAATACAGTTACAAAAGTAGACAATAAAAGTTGTGAAGCCCTCTCCAAAACCTCCCTCCTCCAAACCAGCGCTTCGTCTTTTGCCGTGTTAGTTTCACCATTTGATTTTGTCGCCATCTTTTGTGTTGCAGGCTTCACACGTTTTATTTGTTCTAACTTTTTGTAACTGTATTTGTAATACAAAATACATGTTTGCATTTGCTGTACGATCAAGCAGAAACTGTAACCATAGACCTGGGATAAATATTGGTTTGGATCACTATCTGTACCCCTCTAGGTTACCCCCTCCAGGACGGCCTATTATCCATTAAAGAGCGTCATTTCATTGGACATCAAGCAAATAAAAAGGATCAACACCCATAAGAGGATCACGGAGGTATTAAAATAAATATGTCCAGAACACTCTTCTGCGGACCTCGACAAGCAAACAACGTCTCGTATCTGTCTACACTGACACTGATACAGAGCCAATTAAGCAAAACTTGCATTAACCAAAGGGCCGGAGGCGGACCGGTTTTACTAATAGGTGTATCTCACAACCTTTCTGGGCAGACAGGGGCTGATTTCACATGTAATTTTATGGCTCCATGGTCAGCGGCCTGCAGTGTAAACAGGATCAGTGTGTTGTTTAACAGCGTTACCGAGGGAGGGACGATGTATAGGTAGATGGATAGGACGGACAGAAGTTCCTTGGGGAGATTGAGGAGCCTGCCCAGCATATTTAAGCGCCACAACTGCTGTGGCCTTGTAAAGGCTACTCCACCTTTGAAGTAAAATGTTTACAGCCCAAATTGGCCAGCAGCCCACTCTCTGTGAGCTTTAACCGCCCTCTGAGACAATCAGAAAAACGCCCTTGTTGACGGGAGCGAAAGGAGTAAAAAGACGAGTGAAAGGTAAATCTTTACAGCTCAATCAGCTCTGAACACATGCCGGGATTGACAGCACTGGTTTGTCTAAGTCAGGGCTCGCTATAATTAGCCTGTGCTTTATTGTTAATGAACTATCATGCAGTTGTTTGCTTTGTATAAATCAAGGGCAAAGGAAGCAGAAACTGCTAGCTAAAGGTGTGGCCAAAAAATAAGCTGACAAAAGCACCGGGGCCCTCCTCGATTACCCCCCCCACCCCCATCCCCCCCACCCACCCCCTTCCCCTCCTCACCCGCTCTCAAATGGAAAAGCCAACTGCCTGCTTCATAAAACTCGCTTAGCAAGACACTGAGACAAAATGGACTGTAAAGTTCGTTAGATGGAAATATTAAAAAAGAATTAAGCTAATGGAGATAAAATTAAAAGAAATGAGGCAACAAACACTCTGCACCAAAAATGGCATCGCCATGACAGCTAGGATTTCTAATGACGAACTGCATTTGAGGAGGAAAAAAAATTAAATGGCATCCCGCGCTTAAATTTCTTTGAGGAGTAATGATCCGAGAACGATGCTCACTCCTGGTGCTCGTGGGGAGGAGGGGGGGAGGACGAGGGAGAAAGGAAAGTGAAAATAACAAAGGAGCGTGTCCTGCAGTGAGGTTTAGGTAGCACATGTAATATTACATTGTGATAAAAGAGCCCAGATTGTGCGATTCAGTCTGATAGGGAAGAGACGTCACATTGGCTGAGAGCTGTCAGCTTACCTACAGACAAGAGGCAGACCTGCCTGTGTTTATGAATATCACTGATTGACAAAGGTGATAATAAACCTGGGGATAAAGGCACCAGACATCATATCAGATGGGCTTTGAGCAGTTCTCTGCATGGGGTCGAAGGTCCCCCAGAAGGCCCTGAGAGGCTTTGCTGAGTGTCCCGAACAACATGAGGTGGTGTTTAGTCAATCTAGAAATTATCACAGCTGGAGACTGAACAAAAACAGCTATTATTATCTTAAATTCCACTATAATCTGCATTAGAAATGTCACTGTAATTTCTACTATTATCACCCTGTGTACAATACAGATCTACTGCAGGTACAGATCCACATCTATAATTCAGTATGTCACAAAAAAGCAGAATAAGAGATCCCGTATGGGCCTCTCAGAGAAAAAAAAAAAACTCCTAAATCACCTTCAATTGATTCAGGTTCCTATTACATGGAAAGATATAAAAAATCCCAGCTGTACAGTTTGTCGATTCTGTGTGAGTCATGACACTAAGAAATGCCAGTCAGGCGCATACAGGGTCACAATCACACGTATTCTAACAGTGGCATATCTTCAGAAACTATCGGTGTGTATTTCATAAAGAAAAACTACAACTTTATCCTGATATGGGAGCAGAGTATGTAGGTCTATCCCCTCACCTGGCCTATTCCATCACACAGTATGTGAAACGTGTGATAATTACATAATGACAAAGTGAAACCTTCTACAGAGGCCTACAACAAATCCAGAAGAAGCCAGACCAGTTACTATTTAATGTCACTGTTACGTCCATCACAGTCAACATTAAACGAACTGTCTCTGCTCAAGCCAAGTGCAGGTGTCTAACCAGTCACTTCCTGCTTGCACAACAAAGGCGACGCTTGAATAATGCTGCTCTGTGCAAGCAGGCAAACTACAGTGAGAGTGCACAAGTTACTCTGCTACACACACTCATACACGGTGCCTCAAGCATTCAGGGGACAGTCAAAAAACGAAGGGAAGAAATAAGAGAGCGAGGGATTTCTGCTTTCTTCCTTCCAAAACTTCTTCCAACTTCGTGCAACTTGCCTCCACTGTCTCCTCACATGAATTTGCATATGAGGAAACAGAGGAGCTTCCCAGGGAGGCCGTCCTTCTGCTGTCACAGTGCTACTTTCCCAGTCTCTATTAAAACAGGCCAAATTTATTACCAAAGTTTCTGAAACAGGATTTCTGCAGTACAACAGAGGATTAGGCCACTCCTGCTTTAGGATCAAATTGCAATAATTAGGTAGAACATGAAGCCAAAATACGTGAAACACGTTGGAACTTGACACGCGCACAGACGTACAGCACACACACACACACACATACACACACACACACAAATCAAGAAAAATATTCCATTTCAGGCAGATTCTCGGAATGAGCGAAATCCCGGATACTGCGAGGCCTTTTCAGCGTTGCCAGTTAATCTCCTCAAGGAGAAATGCAAGATGACAATGGCAAAGCACCTCCAATAATTGGTTCCAACAGGCTTACCGTATTAAAACCTGAAATGAGTTCTTCCCCTTTTAAGTATGATCCATTATTTCAATCCGGGGGAGAAAATTCTGTCTTTGAGAATATTAATAACTCCCAACCACGCACTAACATGAAAAAACACCCCCCTCCTCCTCACCCTTCCCTTCCTAAAAGCTGTGTACCTGGCACCACGGCAAAGGTCCCACCAAGGACGGGCACTTGAAAGCCTCGGTCCTCCTTTCTCCTTCTCCCCCTTCTCCTTCTTTTTTTTTTTTTTCCTCTCCTCTCAGGCTTCAGAGCCATCTTGAAGAAGACCTTGAGGCCCCCTTTGTCGTCTTCCCTTGAAACAAAACAAATAGAATTCAGGTCTTTTGATTGGCTTTAGTGAGCAGATCTCGCCACATCTCCCTCCCGTCATGTGAGCCAGAAGTTGTGACTTCAGACGAGAGCCCCGACGCTCCTATCTCTGCATTGAAATGAGACCGGCAGGTCTTGAGAGGATGTCTGCTAACTTTTTTTTCCCACATCCAACCTTGTAACAAAATACAGAGAGTGTTAAAAACTTAATGCCGTCGCTGCTTTTACTTTGCAGCGGCAGGAGTGGCAGGCGGCTTATTATATCGTCCTAGAAAATACACCTTTTCTGCAGGATTGTTGTCTCTCCCCCAGCTGACTGGAGGAAGATTTGAATATTTCTGATTAAGCTCAGCATTGAACACACTGCAATCCCCTTTACCGTCTCGGGGGGAATTTGAGTTTGCGGGGCCGGGACGGAAACAGCGGATGACACGTTTCTTTCCATTTTTGTGCATGAATTTATGACCGTCCTTTGTTTTGCACCTCCGCAGGAGCAAACACAAAGTTACCCCTGTGTTTGGAACCAGAGCTGTGAAGATATTAAAAAAAGCTGATGAAAAGAAGAAGAGAAAACATTAATAAAAACATCAAGCGCAGGCATTTGTTGTTTGACTGCTGTGTACATCTTTACACAAGCTTGCATCATTATGGTTTGTTTAGTCTGCAGATCAAGCCAAAAATTGTTCAGATCACCAGGCGTCAGAAAAGCTTTTAAGCACTTTATTCGGATAAGCTCTCTTTGATAGAAGATCCATGCATGAGCGAAGGAAAACCGCTGAGATAAACACAACAACTGACATCTGCTAACCAACTTTTTTTTTCCTCCTTTCTGAAGCAATGTTGCCAGCCGAAATTGTCTGTTTTGTTTGTGTTGGGGAACCAGGAGCACCGGTACCGACGACGGTGCACACCGCATATTTTTACTTCTCTGACAGGAAGATTAGTGTGTTTTACCATTTGATCTGATCTCATGTAATGTAGAGTGTCTATAGGGGGTGGAATGACAGGAGAGCTAATTATTGGCTTCAGACTACGGCTGCATTTGGCAGCAGCTGAAGAAGAAAGTGGACTTTAAAGCCTTTAATGATGGTATGTGATATGTGCCGATTATTGGTACATGTTTCATTGACAGGGCTTTAACGGCGCCAGATTAAAACATTGAATGTGATATAGGATACATTTCATATTAGTATAGTGAATAATTACCCCTCTGTATGATTTCTATTTGATATTTTGTGTTTTTGTTGTTGACAAAGTGGCAAAATTGTTCCAGTTTATGGCCTTAAGGAACAAAATGTTTTCTCTGCTTTTATTTCCTGCTATTTGAGAAGTTTAATGTTGCTGTAAATCTAAAAATTCCCTCTCTATACTGTAGACATACACATTTCCTGTCACTTTCTACCTCCACCAATCAGAAAAGGCAATAAAATGAGAATTACTTCTGTTGCTATGACCTTTGACCCCTATTAAAACGGAAGCTGAATAAGAATCACTTAAAATCTGTTAATATTTAGTGCGAACAAATGAATAAATTATTGACATTGTTGGGGTTTACATTCCAGGATGATGTCCATGTTGAATTCATTGCCGCAGATTCATTTCTAATGTTGCATAGAAACAATAAATAATATAATATCTAATATGCAACATATTTTTTGTAAAACTTGTACCTGATAAACAATAATCACTTATGTACAAATTGTGGTTCTTTATGAGTATGTATCATGTATGTATTCATTACTTTTTATAAACTAAAATATATTGGTGGGAACAGAAAACATCACAGGTTACTTTTAAACTCAGGTGTTAAATACTCAAGTACATAAAAGAGGACAATAATCTCATTTTACAACAAGGTTATTTCCCATGGGCTCTCCACAGCTTGCTTACTTTATAGTACCAGCCTGCTGGTTAACACACTGCTGGATGTAAACAGGTAATTTCAGCTCGCGTCTCATATAGAAAAACAGCAGGATCTCTCTCCCTGCTTGAACGGGCTGCAGGTTTCCAGAACGACTGAGATTTTATCCAACTGTTAAAAACTGGCAGCCAGCGATCTGCTTATCATTACACCAGGCGGGCGAAAATTAAACACTCCAAACACAAGTGCATATTAACACCCAGAGAGCAATTAAACACAATGTGGTTGCACGCGCTATTCCTTGCCTTGC
The DNA here is from genome assembly GCF_002260705.1 of Seriola dumerili. Classification (NCBI taxonomy): domain Eukaryota; kingdom Metazoa; phylum Chordata; class Actinopteri; order Carangiformes; family Carangidae; genus Seriola; species Seriola dumerili. The sequence continues at coordinate 1,837,028 of NW_019174273.1, read as the reverse complement.
ACCAGGTAGGGGATGTAACAGACAAGAGCTCGGTGGCTGCACACTCCAGAGAGTAATCGGCCATGTTATCTGCAAAAAAAACACAGGGACTCCAATATGCACAGGTGCTGTCCTCAGCTGTGCTATATTGGTTAATTGAGCAAAGCTCTTATTTCTTACCCTCCTATAGCTGCAATTATCCCCCGGCACAAAACACAGTCGGCTGCTTATGGCCTACACGGGAGTTATGACATCTGAGGTGAGTGCAGCTCAGGTTGAGTGATTTTTTTATGTGCTAGTAGCAGCAGAGTCTGCCAGTTCAGTTGGTTACTGAAGCTGCAAAACAACTAGGTACCTGTTTTTAAACCCTTGGAGGTGAGGCACAGCAGTGTGGGCAGAGTCCCTGAGGGGATAAAGTACTTGGGGGGCACTTGGGCTATTTAGGTGAGACTCCGGTGGAACATCTGGGTGAAAATGAAGCTGGATACGGCCTTTCATGACTTTTTCCCTTTTGTCCCAAATTGTAATGATCCAAAGAGTTTTCTCTACATGATAATGGTGATGGTAATAGCATCACTAAGCAGCAGTTCTGACTGTGGTCACCTCAATAAAATCACCACCCAGGCCGCTGCTGTTCTTAGGTCATAGATACATACACACCGGTGGCGGATGCTTACGAACAGGGTGTGAGGTCTCACTCAACAGTTTGATAAAAGAATATGTAAATCATGAGCTATGGCTTCACAGTAACCAGATCTCAACCCACCTGAACACCTGTATAAGACTCACCAACATATGAGAATATCTGTCTCCCTTAAGTGGAGTCCAACAGACTTAGATAATCTATGTAAATGCTAACGAACGGCACAACATGCAAGATCACAACACCAGGAAGGACAGTGAGCTGCACACGACACAGTGGAAGAGACGAGACGTAAAACAGCGATCTACAGTCGGAAACCAGAGCACAGCTTCACGGAGACTTTGAAAGATTTTAGCTTTAATGAAAAAAAAAGTTCATGAAAAAGAACCGCCATGTTGTCCTGTTCACATGTAAAAACCTGGTTTCTCCACCTTTTTACTCTGAGATGCTGTATCATATGTATCAGCATGCATGACTGTATAAAACTATTTTCAGCATTAGATCTTTGTTTTTTTTTTTTTCCCCCACCAAGCTGACGAAGCCACTTTCTGTCTAAAGTGGCTCTGATTGCAGAGAGCAAATTCTCCACCACCTTTCTTTTTAACAACGCGCTCTCCAAACTGCAGCGTCCCCCCCCCCTCCCTGCCGGCGCAGCGGCCAAGCTGTCATATCATATCAGGGCATCGCAGGAGCGAGATAATGTGTCAGATTAAATATGTATGGGTGAATTAGGGCTATCTCAAGTATTATATCATTTAAATTCAAATCGCTCCATCGCTCGGTACCGTCTCATTATGACGCTTGAAAAATTACCAGATAAAAACACTGTCACACGGGGCTGATATTAAGGCTAATTTACCCCTTGAATTTCTCTTTTTTCACACTCTTAACACTTTATTGTAAGAAATGAAAGACGAGTTACCTCTCAAAGCTGTTTGATATTAGAGTTTTGTTCCAAATTGAGATGTCCACCTTTTGAAAAATCACAACACCTACTTCTCCCCAAATGAAACTTCAAAGTGAAAACCCTCCACAGAATATTACTGAGGCCGTTCTATCTGAAGACCTTTGTGTCTCATGTTGAAAGGCGCACACGGAGTCCTGCACAGCACGTCTCTTGGCTTTTGTTGATCAACGGCTACATACTTGTCTTTTTTATCCTAAATCCAGATAATGTTTGACATTTCCCCCCTGCAGGAACAAAGATACAGAGTTAACCTCTTCAGGCCCACAGACTCTTCGGCAGCAGGTCTATCTGAATAAGGGTGTTCCAGTTAAAGCGCATCGTCGGTGCCTGAGTAAAACAGCAGCCAGGTGAACTACAGTTGTAGGTCTGGGTGCTTGAATGTTGCTTGACTGTACAAAACAGAAATTAACACCCATTAATAAACAATTAGTCTTGCTCATTTAACGTGCGTTTCGTGCAGACAAGGCAAAGAAAGAGATGAAAAAGCTTAATGTGGGTGAAATGGTGGATGGAGAGACGCTGGCGTCACGGATTGTAAACCCAGTTTAGAGCTGAGAGGACGTGAACCCAAACCCCAACCCGACCCAAAACCTGATCCTTTGTGTGGACCTGTTGGGTTCAGGCCCCACGTCTTTGGACCCGGGACAGAGGTAAACAGCACTGACAATGTGCTGCCTCAGCCTGACAAACTAACAATAGCAAAGAAAACTAAAGATATAGCTTTGTGTCTCGAGTTAGGCTCAGATCTCAGATCTCAGTCGGGATGAGATGAGGTCGCGTCTTAAAGACTGACACAGAATATAGAGCGACAGAATCGGCGTCAAGAGGAGGTTGGGGTGGAAGGATGGCTCGACAAAACACAGGACGCTGCTGTTGTTAGTTTCCGGCTTTAAACCGATCGCTAATATTCTTTCTTTCATCCACGACCGACAACCTTAACGTGTTTTCTCTTAGCCAATATGAGCATGTAATGCATCATTGTCAGAAATTTACTGTAAAAGACTTAAAGATAGTGTGTTTCTTTCAAAGCAGGCTGAAAGTCCAACAATGTAATAAGCTTCATACCCAAATTCATGGAAAGCGTCTAACAATCATAACTAGTCAGTTCATTTTATTGCTATTCAATTTCATTTAGGGAGACTGTGGATCTTTAAATACCACAAACTGTGCGATTTTATGTCTCACAATTTATCAGTACCAACTGGTCCAGACTGGAACAGACGCCCAAATCATATTTAGAATCATCATTGCATTTTCAACATAACAACTGTGAATTACTGCCACTGTCTTCATTGTTCTCCTCTAAGGGAATCTGGCATTCGAATCGTTTTAGCAGCTTAAACAAAGGAATGACAACATTTCAAACAGAAACCAGTGGCTCCTCTCGGCTGGTCACTTGACAATACAGGGGTTTTTCTTTTTACCGTTTTAACATGGAGAACATTTGTTTGAAAAAGCCAACGTTAAGCACCAGTTCTCCTTACTGAAGGTCAAACAGTCTGTGTAACAGCTTAATAATAAAGTCCGCAAACAAATTACCGGCAAACAGCCGTGGTTCAGCTGGGTACAGCTCCGGCTCCTTAAGGTGAGGTATTAGCAAAGCTTATTTATTTTCATTTCCGTGGCTTTTATTTGCTCCTTTCCCCTGTGGTAAAGCAAAGGCTGATTTCTGCCATGATTCCCTCCTTAATTTTAATACCCTTTTTACTCATCATACAGACATTACACCCCCCCGCCAACCCCTCCCATCCTTCATCTCTCTGAAATAATGTAACTTGGGCTCACACAGGAACACAGGGCGACCACAGGGAGGACTGTAAACTAGCTTTCCTTCTCTTTTTTTCTCCCTGCAATTAATTGGTGTACAGCCATGTGCATATATGATAACAGAGGATTTTTTTCCCTGAAACACCAAACCCCCCCCCCCCCTCCCACGCGCACACACACACACACACACACACACACACACACACACACACACACACCTCCCCAACAAGGAAAAAGGGAGGTTAATTAATGTAAGGGGCCGCATGTTCACTGAGATGCAGAGTTTACTTCACCGCTGCCACCGCCGCCCCTCCTCCTACTCTTCCTCCTGCTCCTCTCCATCAACCCCCCCCCCCACCTCCTCCACCCTACATCCCCTGCCGCCTTAAGAGCCTTGATTCTTTGCTAATGACCTAGTTCTTTTAATGAGCGGTATTAACCCCTGGCTACAGTCGCCCAGGTCTTAATTGTCAAGCCAGGCTGAAACGCAGGGAGACGAGTCCCTCGCCCATCAGCAGGTAGAGGCGGCGCAGGCGGTGCGCTACATTAGCACGCCTCATCACCGGGGCCCCAGGAATAAATAATGAAAAAATAAAATAAAATAAAAAAAAGGTTGCCGAGGCAACTGGCGGCGACCATCATCAACTATGTTACCCCCCCTCCTCCTCTTCCCCCTACCAGTATCGGTCTTTTTTACCCCTCGTGATGATGATTTTGAACTGTCTCCTGCTGCGACCAGAGTGGGGAGGAGACACAGTGTGTATGCACAAAAAATATATAATGTATAATCAGAGTGTGTATCTGCTTAAGAAACCTGCAAACTCATTAAGACACATTCGGAAAAATTGAGGAAAAAAAAAAAAAAAGAACTCAGACCGGGTCCTTTCATTTACAGAAAATGTGATTAAAAATTCCCCTTTATGTTGCACCCAAGAGGTGTGTTTTAAAATTCAAACACTATTTACTATTAAGCACAATATAAAATAAATCCAATAACGAGATATAGAAATATAGACACCTAATTAGCACAAGGACGCTGCAGAGCTTCATGAAACACTAATGGCTTTAATGAAGAAAAGTCCAAAATAGCACGAGATTCGTTCAAATGCAGAAACACGTCAGCAGCCACGATGCCGGTGCAGCCGCTCCTGTATGACTGCAGTTACATAGCTTCGCTTCTGCTCCAAATTGAACAAGAAACGGTCTTAATAAACAGGAAAGACGAAACAAAAAACTGAGAATTGTGAGATTTGGTGGAACTTATAAAAGGACGGTAGAAAAAGCGTTTTTATAATCAAAGTTATTTTATCTTTGGATAGAACTGACTGCTGTATTTTTGAGATGAAACATTCGAGTTTTCAGGACATTGTTTGTCCCTTACAGGTGAAAAAGGAGCTAATTCATCTTAAAAATTCATGTTTTTCAGTCTTTTCTGCAGTTTCCTTTTGTGATGCTGAGCCTTCATTGTTGTATGTGTTTCTGCATATTTCCCAGAGATCATCTGTCAATGAAAATGCATGGCCTACACTGTCACTTCCTTGTCTCTCTGTTAATGCTGCTTCTGTAAGGGGCGCTCTCTTTACCCCCTTTGTCTTCTTCTATTAATCTATATAAATCTGAAATATAGACTGCATCACTTCCTGTGTAGCAGAGAAAAAGAAACTATCAGAGCGAGGAGGAAATGGAAAAACTTTGACAAACTACAAGATGGATGCTTCACTCTTGGACCAATAGGGAGGAGGTCAGCCAGATTAACCGCCCCCGTTGACCAAATATGGGCGTGTGCCGCACCCTTGTACTCATCGTGTTAGGAAATGAGTCCATTTCCCATTAGGATGCTGCTGCTCTGCCTTTACAGCTGGGAGTATTAGCAGCAATAAACCTCACTGTCAATCTGCAGGAGGGTGGGGGCCTCTGTGTGCGTGTGTGTGTGTGTGAGTGGATACAGTGTAGTGTCATTTAATTTGTGTGTGCATTTCAGACAGTGTGTACATGCAAGTGTTTGTACGAGTGTGTGTTGGCTTGTCATTGGGTGTGTGTGTGTGTGTGTGTGTGTGTGTGTGTGTGTGTGTGTGTGTGTGTTTGCATGAGGACGAGCCTGCAGACTCGGCCAGCGGTCGGGCTGTTGACGTGACAGCCCGTCGGTCAGATCAGGGGAGGGGAGACCTTGACCCGAGCTGTCCAACCAGCAACGAGCCCTGCAGCACTGGGACCAGTATGACAAGGGCAGTGGGAAGGGCAGCTGAACACACATACACACACACACACACACACACACACACACACACACACACACACACACACACACACACACACACACATTCATTCTTGTGCACTTGCTAGGGTTAGAGACAGAAATGCCTCAAAAATACAAGTGTCAGTCCTCCTCTAAGAGAAAGAAATCCCAACAACAGGAGAAAACAAACCCTGAACACAAGGAATTATGGGTAAAGGGAGATGCTTCCTCTGAGGGTGACAGCAGTCACCAAAAGCTCAATCAGTCACAGCGGCCTGCTTTAATTTTCCAGTGAGATTCTACCCGGAGTACATGAAGTAAATCCAGAGATTGTTGAAAATAAACATACAGCACTGGTGATGTGAAAATGTTCTTGTTTGTTCCCCATGACTGCATTCTGTTTCCCTGGCCTAGGAGGGGACAGGTCTGACTCACTCGAAGCCACGGGTTGGGACACATCATCCTTTGGTGCTGGTAGTTGCTGTATGTGTCTTTGGCCTCTTATGATTTTATCCAGCCTGCTCTACTCTTCACGAAGGCCATGCAAAGTTTTAATTCATGGGTAAAACAGTGAAGACAGAAGTTCACAAATTATTACAAAAAAATCTATTGGTATCATTAGGAAAGTAAACTGTTGTTTTATAGTCATCCTTATATTTTATGCTGCGACATACGGTAGTATGATAGAGTACATTTTCTACAACCCTTCCTGGAGTTTTCCGCCTGCAGGAAACTTTTTGCTGCAGCTACAATCAGTTCAAATCCATGCACTAATCAGCTCCTACATTTTGGCTTCAACTCCTGGCAATTGATGTTTTCCAATGTGTATGTTCAGAGAAGGAAACCCTGAAGATCATTACATGCCCTTTTTCCCCCCGTATTAATTAACACATGAACTCAACTCTCAAGATTACTAAACCAGACAGCCATTTAAGTTTTATCTACCCAAACATCTCACCAGCAGAGGTCAGTTTTAAATATTTAGATATATGAGCCCCTCTCTTCATCCTTGAGGACGTTCACTTTACAAGTTGTACTGCAGAGTCAAAGCAATGACGGAACATGCACCTGAAAGGTTTCTGATGTAGAACACCAACAACACAAGCTGAAAGACACAAATGGGATAGTTTCTTTTATTTCGTCCACCTCTATGTTCTCTACAGACCAAGTACAATAAGCCGCTGCTTTAAGGTGCAAATTAATTACCAAGAAAAGCTTGCTTGGTAGAGAACATTGTATTTTTCTCTCACGTGTCATGCTCCATACCTAAGTTCTCAGAATGTAAAGCACCTTAAGAAGACTCTGCTGCTTTCTGTGTCATATTGTACATAATAATTCACGGGAGGCTAAAAAAAAAAGGCCTTTTCTGTGGCATAGTATTCTTCCAGGGCTCTGCTCTCCAGAAGCAATGACACTGTACTTTTGTGAGGTTTGTCTTCTAAAAGCAATAAACGAGAATATCCTGCCTGAATAGGGAGTCTAAGAACCTTCACGGTAAATTTAAGGAGGGGAGATCCGCGGATGCCTCAGGAGCCACCAAATGCCTTTCCTTAAGCCCTCGGCATTCGGGGGAAGGAGGGGAGGGAGGGGTGAGGCTGGGGGAGAAAAAGAAGAAGACACTATTTCCTTTCAACCCCCCACACTCCCTCCCTCCCTCCCTCCCTCCCTCCTTCCTTCCTTCCTCCCAACCACTGCCTTTTCATTTCTGTTTGAAGTAACGCAAGATGAAACCGTGCGAGTGCCGTCATTACCGCCATCATCACTGCTACTATCATCATCATCATCATCATCATCATCATCATCATCATCATCATCATCACTGCTGCCACTGCCGCCGCCGTCGACATCATCATCGAGACCCCTCCAAGTCTCGCTGTGATATTGCCCGTCATTTTTCCCCCCGTTGTCAGTGCAGGTTACAATCTGTAATCCATGACTGCCTCAGAATTAGAATGTCCCCCGTGAGTTTTATTTTTCGGCTCGTTTCTCTTCTTACGCCCCCTCCACCTTCTTCTTCTTCTTCTTCTTCTTCTTGTTTTTTTTTTTTTTTTTTCCTGTTTTTGTTGTTGTTGCCCTGAAGGCTTTACCGATGCTCTACGGCCCGGACGTTTATTCCTCCTAATCTCAGTCTCATCTCCAGGCTAGCTGTGACAGATGGTTATAGGCACACAATAGTATTAAGAGTTTGATTTTTTTTTCTTTTTTTCCTTTTCCTCACCTCCCCCCCCTCCCCCACTGCTTTTTTTCTTCCTCTTCTGTACAACAAATAGCGATCAGACACAGAGGCCAGACTCCTGCGTAGGTAAACTCCGCTTTAAACGTCTCTCTGTGCGCCGTCTGTCAAATAACTCCCCCCTTCCTCACCTCCTCCTCCTGCTGCTGTCGGCACTCCAAGGTAAGCTGCATTAACCTCACTGACTGTTATTAAAAAGATGTATTTCCCCAGGTTTTCCCTGCGCCTCCTCTCTTTCTCTCTCTTCTTCTTCTCTGATGTATTCACTACACACACACACACACTCTCTCTCTCTCTGAATACACACACTTTCACGTGTGCACACACACATTGAACAAACAAATACCGGGGACGGCGTCATAAATTCTCAACGCCAGCCACAGTCGGTCTAATTTCAATCCCACCGTCACTCGTGTCAGATGAGAGCCGCCGGATGATGCATAGGGGTAAATAAGGCGGGTAAAATTAGCCCCTCCTGTCATTCCCTACCTTTTACCCCCCCAGGGCATCCTGGGAAATTGACTGCACACTAGATTTTGAAAATTAGCCCCTTAATGTTAGCCAGACAAACGGGGTTGGGCAGGCCTGGGTAATGCCTTGCCGGTGTCACCCAGAGCGGATTAATTACCAATTTTTCACCTCATTTTGCATTTATATCATTTGCCATCCATAAAGGAGGTGAAATGATTGAATAGTAAAATATGCAGGTAATGCGTGAACCTTTGACCCTTTTAGTCTACTTGTGTACCAATTCAGCCTCACCTGAATGAAAACCGTGCAAAAAAAATAAAAAGAATACATTTTCATATTCCAAGTCAATAATTAAGAACTGCTTATATACACACAGACATCAACTATGAATTCGAAGATGTTTGTTGTTTACTGCAGGAATGAGCCGAGATATGTAAACTATCAACAATTGCAGATTTCCAAATGGAGAACAGTTAAATCAAGTCACTAATTCAGTTTATTTTGTGTGATCACAGTCAGATTGCAGCATCAAGCCTCATCACGGCTGCAAACAAACGCACTGACTGTGGGTTCACGGAGGTAAGGAGCTGATTCAGCTTGTAAGCGAGGCAAGTTCATTCTTTAACCACATCATTACAGCTGAACAGCATCCAGGTTTCAGCTCGGGTGCTGTTCAGGGTTCAGCGAAGGCCGAGGCAGAGCTTTGTTTAGGCTCTGAGCAGAGACGAATGACTGGAACAGTCAAAGTCTTAAAAACAGGCCAAACGCAGACACACTGGAGTCATCAATCTGTTCAATATAACCAGCACTGAGGACTGACGTTTATTCTAAATGAGGGCTCCGCTCAGTTTAAGTTCCCACAGAATAAGAGAGCTAAATGTTTAAAGCTCCTTCAGGTGATTTTTGATATTGGTGGCCAGCAGAGACACATGTCTGAACCCCAGAATCCAGAAATCCTGTGAAGTGATGACAGTAAACTGCACACCAAGGAAAAAGATCTTACAATATAATAAAAGTCCAGATTTTGGAGCCAGTTTGGATTTCATGCTTAAAGGACTATACTGATGGGTCTTAATGTTACAGACCATTTCCAAAGCTTACAAGTTTGACATTGATTTCCCACCTTCAAGGGACTCATTGTTTTTAGTACATTTCAATACTCCATCTCTGCAGAGACATGAAACCTCACTGAGAGAGAGATACTCCATCTCATTAACATTGCACTGTTTACCAAACTTCTTCTCTGGACCTTTAAAGGAACCCCCAACATCCGGACTGAGAGTCAGCTGAAGAACACCATTCCAGAGCTATATACTGTTGCGCAACCTAATCTACAGACAAAACAATGCCAGAGAGCGGATGTCATATAAATTAGGTATCTGCCTCCACATTAAAGCAGCCAAGCAAAACAACAGCACTGCGTAAATTGTAAAATGCATAAAATGACCTGGCTGTGCGTTCTCCCAGCAAGAGACTTTTTGCGGTCATTCAAATAATGGCTGTGTTCTCTCAGAAGCCAGGTTGGACGTAGAATCACGTTGCTATAGAGCTGCATCACCTTGGGAGGAGGTTAGGGGTTAGTTGAAGTCGCTACTCTCTGTTGCATGACAGAACATAAATGCAACATGAGGAGATTTCATCATAGACTGCTCACAATGTTCCCTCTGATAGGTAGCGAGTAAAATCAATGGAAAAAACTTGTATGGTCCTTTAAGCTCTGTGGGCTGACGAGGTTCCCAACACCAGCATATGATCAGGTCTTAGTTCGTGGGGACAGGAAGCTCTTCTCACCTTATTCTACAGTAAAGAGCTATTTTGCGCTCCCGTCTGAAGGCCCAAGCTCCTCTGTGACTGATCCACCCGCCCGGTGGAAGCAGAGGGAGTGGTTGGGGGGTTGGAGGGGGGGGTGCAGAGGTCGCAGAGTCGGATGTGGGCCTGCCGGGACCCGCCAAGGATTAACACAAGCGCTGTGCTCAGGACATATGGCATTTGTCATCTCCCACTGGGAAAGAGACTCTCCCTTGGCTCCCCCCCCACCCCCACCCCCCCCCTACCCCCCTCCTCTCATCACATCTCTCTCTATCCGGACTTCCCTCCTCTCTCTCTCCTCCTGTTGGATTTAAAGGCTTGAAGTGCTTTCAGTTGTTTATACTGTGCATTAAAATGCCCCTCGTTCCCCGCCAGTCCCACCCCCCCCCTCTAAACTTCGCAGTGTTAAGAGAAAAATGGCTCAGAGGAGGAGAGGCTGCTGACGCCGAGAAGCCCTCTCCGACGGAGGCTGGAGTCATCACAGGAAGATGTCCGCTCTTAATTCCATGTGAGGGAGTCGGCGGTGACACCTGCTCTTACAAAGCAGCTACGACTGGACAGTCAAAGCGGGCCGCATGGCTTTGTTCTCATGACTGTGCTTTCTGGTACAAAAAGTGATACTGTGGTGTATTTTTTTCACAATTTTGTTACAATTCCTGTCTCCGTTTATAGCAGCTACATTGCTACTTAACCCAACTAATGATGTCTTTTTATTCCTAAATAAGAAATCCTGGTATCTGCTCATATCATCGCTGCTGATCATGATAACATTCTACCCAACATCACAACTTGAGTGTCTCATTGTTGCATAAAGGCAGTCCTTAAAAAAAAAGTATGGAATAGACTAATTGTCATTATATATTTGCAATATGGAAACTTGCAGGTCCAAAACATCAATTTTGATAGTACTCCTCCAATTTAAACAACCCAACATGCTCTTATGGAAACAGAAGGGAAGTCTGACAGGAAGTGGTCCAGGAAGTGGATTTTCCATGTCCCGGGGTTCACTACAGCAGCTGCAGGTATTTCCAGGGGACTACTTTCTGTGTTTACTATCAATCGGACAATATACAAAAAGACACAAATGCCTTCAGAACGGGTTTTGGGAAGCTGGAGAAACGCTCATGCTACTTGATGCAATCAAACATCATTCTTACTCAGGTCCACCTTTAACAAATCTAATCTACAATATACCTGGTCAAAGGTGGATCCTGGAAAAAACCAGAAACACAAAAAAGGCATCACTTCCTTTTGCGACAGGAAAGAGCCACTGAGCAGTTGTAATCTTTAACTGACAGCAGCAAAACTGACACGTATTCAAATGAAAATGTCATGACTTACAGCTTTTTTAAATAAACTGTGTATTCCACTTCTTTTCTACTCATTTATTTTTCACCCTAGAGTGACTGAAATGTTTGTCCCACATATAGTCAGGGTTCTGTGACCTCTGACCTCCTGTTTATTACTTCCTTACAAGCCAGGAATTTAAGCCTGTTCTACTGCTGTTATGGAAAAGTTAAGGCACTTTTTGTGGGTAGGACAGTTTAAATTGAACCGCAGTTTTCCACATAAGGAAGCTAATTAGCAGTATGGTGCTCATGCTGCACAACCTCATGTCCCTTCCCCGAGCGTGAATACTATCATTCAGCTTCATGCTCGCAGGCAGGTATGCTCTTGTCATCCTCCATCTTCATAAACAGGCATGTTATTATAACATGATGGAGTGCTGTATTTTCCTCCCAGTATTTTCTTTATGGGACGCCATAATATGCCGGAAATCAAAGCTTGTAATTCGGCAGTTGATGTTTATTGTGCGCCTCTCGTGTCTAGAGACATTTGATAAACAGCATGTTGCAAAAGCAGAAAAAAGGTGTTGGAGGATCTTGTGGGAGCTTGCCAAAATAATACCCCATTCAGCGCAGCTACCGTGTGAAAATGCCTCCCCGCACTGACTCATATTTCACCGCCAGAACGAGCAGTTTGCCGTATGGGCCCGGTGATGAATTATACCAAAGCACATTCCTTATGGGAAATCTGGATGGTGCAGGAGAGAAGGGGAAGCAAGCTCCTGCGACAAATTGCCTTCACTGCCAGTTAGTCCATGTTCCTTTCTTCTCTGTGTTGTTGTTGTTGTTGGAGGGAGAGGATTGAGAGGGGGTTTACTTTGTTAGGTGGAGGTTATTTTGTCTTCTGCGAGCCATATGGAAATCCCTCCAGGTAGTGGAGTCGCTGGATCAGAGGCCGCCAGAACAGAAAGGGCCATGGGAGTGAAACCAAGCAACACAACAACGAAAAAAATCTCTCAGATGATGATTTGCCCCATCAGCTCCATCGATACCTGTTAGCAGCAGCGAACAAGCAGCAGTGGGCCGGAGGCCAGGCAAGCCCAGTTGGTTGGTTGGACGGTTGCCAGTCTGAATCCCTGGGATGTTTCTAACAGGAATCAGTTCTCACCCACTCTGATCCCACAGGCACCAACGAGGATCCGAGGGCCACAAGGATAACCTGCAATCTGGAAGATGAACTCTGCTTCTGAGCTGGGCTCAAGAGGAGATAATGCATGAGGAATAGAAAGGCTCAATCCTCTCTACAACCTGATGAAGTGTCTTCGCGCAAGGCACCAATCATCCATCTGTTTGAAACCCTCACCTTTGACCTCCGTATTAGAGGAGAACATTCACCTGTTTGCGAGGCAAAAAAGGTGTGATGAAGACTTCCAAGTGCACGTGCTCATTGGCAATGCTGATTACAAGTGATTTTTTCAATTATTCTGGTGATTATTTCAATTTTCAAACACATCTCTTAGTCCTTTTATCTTTGGTTCTTGAGACGAGCACCTCCATCTTCCACTCCGATGTTTACCACACACACTGACAACAGCAAGCTTACAGACCCCTTCAATGCAGAGGGATTACCAGGCAAAAGCGCTTCCTCCTTCAATCTCAATTTACCTCTGAATAAATCCCAAATTTATGAGCATGTTGGCAGGCATAATCCAGGCTTGATTTGCTCATTTCAAGCACAAGGGAGGAACAGTGAGGGAAAGATTACCAACTGTTGTCATCGGCACCAGAGTAGGTGGCCAACAAAAGCCAGAGAAACATAAAAACACGCAACAACGCCTGTGACGGTGTCTTGAGTGAGACTGATGTAGGAGGCAAAATAGGTGGTCTCTGCTCTTGTTGGTTTGTCTGATTTATTGATATCCCTCACTGGGGAGCTTTGTCTTTCGTCAGACTGTCAGGGCGCACGGTGACGACAAAGGGAGGGGGGCGTTGGGACAAAGAGAGAAGAAAAGAGTGGTTATTTCTGCTGATAGGGCATATTTTCTGTCAACAGTCTCTGGCAGATGAGTGTATGTGATAATACCGCTGCCAAGGAAAGTCTCTCAGCTCTTCAGCCTCCGGAAGAATATTTCTCTCAGCTCAGGGCCATGGCTCCTCTCTCCCCTCCTTCCAGCTTTTATAATTCAGTAAACTGAAGTAATTACCACAGAGGCATGCTCAATAATTACAAAATGCTCTGTCACGGTCATGTAGGTAATAGCATCTCTTACTCTGCTGGCAGCGATAACACAGGTGAGACGAATTGCAGAAAACAGATCTGATAGCATTGTTATGGTTAAGAAATGGCATTATGATCAAGGGTAGCATTGCTTCTGGGGGGAGGAGGGGGGGATACAGACTCATACGTTCGTGCACGTGTTTTCTCCCCTCCACACAGGTACAAAGATAGACCGAGTGATGGTGTTGACATTCTGTTCACTGAAAAAGAACATACAGACTTCCAGCTTTGTGTTTCTCCTGCTAATGTATCATCTCTCCTTCGGCAAATCAGCATGAAATTTGCTTAATTATCAACTGCAAATCGACAAAATATTAGGTGTTGTTTACTGTAATCCCATTTTGTTTAGTTTAATTTCCCCGATTCTTCTCCTGGTGGCATGTTTACTCAGGATTGGACATGGTGGCGTCCTGCAGATCCCGGCTATCCAGTGCAGCTACCGCGAAACAGCGGCAAGAACACGCCACGTAATTAGCAAAATGCGGCCCTAATGCTCGTCTCCTTGAGAGTTTGACCCTATTTGTTTGTGCCGAGGTAATTTCATTACGCCCGTGCGATTCCCAGGAGCTGCCACGAGTTAACGCTAAATGCTCACCAGAGAGGGGATAAGTATTTGGCAAGGCATCAGCAAAGAGAAGAGAGGGAGCAGCGGAGCTCAATAACACTTCTTTCATGTTGACAAATTCCATTAGTGCGCAAAGGCTGGTGTTTGTGCTCTATTTTATTTATGATAATGCTCAGGCATTGGAAGGAAACGGTATTCATCACCCATGCCACCTATGTGGCTTGACAGTGTGCGGCAGACGTCTGTGATTTGTACAGAACACTCAGCATCACTCTCACACCCACGGGTCTGTGGGAAAGTGAAGGTGGCATCCTGTATCAGCGTTTCAACCTTCATTTTTGGCTCTGGAGTGCTGCACTCTGACGTTCTGCCTCTACAGGCGTAAACGTGCAAAATGATGAACTTCTAACACCAAAACATGAGCTTTCTCTCTTTTTTTTTTTTAATTCTAGAGTTGATCTTTTTGTATTATTTAGTCAAACAGTCCTAGAAGGCTGCGGGTAACTGTTCAATCATGAGAACACTGATCCTGATGCCACAAGTCAACCCAGGGCTGTTCATTTGTCTTCACACCTAAAGTGCAACTTCTATCACAATAAAGTGTGCTTGACGATGCCCCTGCAAACCTGGTGTGTCCTGTTGCGGGTCGTTTTGCACTCAATCCCCGGATTAGCCTCCGGGGGGACAGAGGTAGAATAAAACTCTACTCTGCTTTTGCAACATGCTGTCATAAAAGTCTAAAATCAAGTCCCTCCAGATAAGATTCTTATCACAACAATCACCTGGCAATCAAAAGCTGCTGATCCGCCATCTACGCCAAATATGTCTGCACCCGCAGAGGGTGTTGGCGTGCTGATTAGGGTTCTATAAACCAGCTCCAGGACCTGTGGGATGTGGTGGCCTCCACAGTCTCTGCTGGCAACATGCAAAGGTTCTGTTTCAATAAAATATCATGATCACCCTGCCTGCAAGTGTTTCTGCATGCATGTGGCTTTATTTGTCTGTGACTGTAAGCGTGTTTGCAGATGCCTGTGTGTGTGTGTGTGTGTGTGTGTGTGTGTGTGTGTGTGTGTGTGTGTGTGTGTTTTGCATGCACATATTTGAATATAAGTGCCCCATGCGTGTGTGTGTGTGTGTGTGTGTGTGTGTTTTGGGTGTTTTTTCGTGGGGATACACACACTCACACACACAAAACACTGAGGTTGGAAACATTCTGATGTCAACAGCGAAACAAGAAATAGGAAACACATTTAAATCTCTGGCGCTGAAGACGGTGTTCGGGAGCCAGGCGAAATCACCGCACAAGCCCGGCATCGCGTGTGACAGGGTGCATCGTGGGATAGCTCTTTATCCTCTGCGCGCAACACAGCAATCGGGAGAGGTACGTCCCATCTGAGGACAAGAGAGTCGGCGCAGGTTGTACCTATTAGGGCAGCTTAGTAACTCAAGAAGCGGCAATTTAAGAGTGAACGAAGGGGAGGGAGGATGGAGGATTGGGGAAGAAAGCAAAACTAATGCCATAACTCTGAGGGCTCCCAGAAGACAGCTTTGAGGATTGGACTGGATGACAGAAAGGCTCGTCATCACAGAGGTGGGTATGAGCGCTGGTAATGAGAGGACTCGCTCTATGCCAGGCATTATCATGGACAGATTGCACCCAGAGAAGAAGAGGCCTCCTTTTGTCTGTTGAAAGCTACATCGGCTCAGAGTTGGAATAAAGAAACCAATCCTAGAACATGCAGAGGGAAACGTGATATTTGGCAACACGCAGCTCCAGTTTTCTATAAATTTCAAAGCATTGTTGATTTCTTGTGGGGGGAAAAAAGACAGATTTTCTGTTGCCTTAAGACACAGAGAAGGGGCAGAATAGATGACAGGGGAAAATGTACCAACCTACTGTACTTTTTTCCCCCTCAGTTTTCAATCTTTTGTGGTTGGCAGCGGGGACAGAGCCCAGGAAACAGTATCCTATCACTTAAATGGTTAAGTATTTTATGAGTAAAATGCTTCCAAATGTCTCTCAAAAACCTTCCAGACCACACCAAAGACAAAATGAGGTAATATTACGTTTCTGAAAAGTCCCCAGTATGATACCCCGACTCTGCTGTAATTGCATCAGAAAAATGGTGCACGAGTCTCTCTCTGTTACATGTCAGGCCATTTGACTTGGCAAAAGCTGCGCTCATTAAGAGTGTGGGAGAGAAAACTTCTCAAATTTTTCCCAGCTGAAGGCTTGTATGCATATAGAGGAGAGCACAACACGCGGACGTAGAATATCACCCAAAAATCATCCATATGTCCCCAGTACGCTGTTGGCTCCAGTGTTTACATGCCACACTTCAGCAAGTCGCCACCATACCAATACTTAAGCATACACAAAGTCAAGTGACAAGCTGCACAATGTCATATCAGGGTTATTATTACAGCACTTGGAAGTATGTCAAAGTATGATACAAGTTAAATGATCTGAATATAAACAGTTAGTTATCCTCATTTAACTCCTCACACTATTTTACCGTCACATGACCAGTCCTTCTTGTAACACAGATTTTCCTACACAGTTCAATGCTGGGTAATTATTTACTGTGTTTGTGACGCTAACGCTCGGATGCTCGTAAAACATCTTCGTCATCACATCCGTGCACCCAGCGTAGCATGCACTATTTGAAGGGAATACTACCAAAACCTACGTTACGAGTATCTAACACTCACCCCGTTTGGGCTCTGAGAAGTATATGTTTCACTGCAAAAAGTCTGGGACAGAAAAAATAAAGCTATCATCTTGACTTCTCTATAAAAAAAAAGGGGCCCTCTGGGATTTTCGTTGGCCCTTTCCAGCTGTGGGCCCCTTGAACCATCATCACCTTTCACCACACGTTGGATGATTATTGTAACGCGTGTAAATGACACTAAAAAGATGCACTGGGACTACATTTCAGTTGCAGCGTGAACACAGCCTAATTCCAAGTCACTTAGAGCGGCTTTTTTTTTAGCAACCACTGCCACTGAAACACTGTAACAATATATGAATCTTTAAAAATCCTCAATGACTTGGAGGCCCCGCCTCCCTCACCAGCCCCCTCAGTCTCTATGGCAGCCTAATCTACTGCAGATTAAAAAAAAATGGCTATCATGAAACAGGCTTTCCCTGTAAGTAATCCCCTCCTCTCTGAAAGGAAAAGGGGGGAGAGAGGTGTTTGGGGGGGGGGGGGGGTTTGAAGAGAAAAAAAATCTGCAGCAACGAGCCTTTTTTTGCTTCTAGTTATGTCAGGCTGTATTTTAAACAGTGCTAATCATATACCTTTGTGGACACTTAATTAAAATTACAAAACCAATTTTAATCGGTGGTCCAATTAATATGTAAATGTATGCAAATGTAGTAAAACAAGGTGGTGATTAAGTTAAGGACACTCTATTTCATGTCTTCCTTAAGTGTGAAAACAAACCGTCTTTTTTCCCCTGCTACCCCCCCAAACCTCCAAAACGCCCCCCCCCCCAAAAAACATCCAAGACTGATGGATTGTGCTGTTTACCGGCCACATGCTGAGTTTAGAGACAGCCTCTGTTGTATCATTTTAAAAAAAGGGGAAGTACGGGAGAGGAGTACACACAAACACATGGTGTTCATCCACCTAAGGTCAGCGCAAAGTTAGAAACTGTACAGTATCTTACGCCACGAACTAAGTGTTACAGGGTATGTTTGAAATTCAGGTTTTTCCAGGCTTGAGGTGAGAGTTGACAATTCTAAACGAGCAGACTTTCAATTCTAATTAGGCCTCGGAGATACGGTGGTCTTTCAAAGTCGTATCTGGAGGGGCTGAGGCGGAGCGTGGGGGGTGAGCAGGTAATAATGAATCTGAATCTGAGTGGATATTAAATAACTTTGGGCACTGAAAGGGAAAAAGAAAGACAGAGAGGAGAAAATTAATTTACCCTGCGAGTGAGGCCTGCAGTGCCAGCCAGATCGAGGTGAGTACAGGTCATTAAACTTTGTTGCTTCTGAATTAATGCACTTCAATAGTTTTATAAATACAGTAAAATAATCCTAAATGTATCTAGTTAAATGTTATGCGTTGTCAAAACTACTGAGGGCATATATTTTCATATAGCCTGTATGTGCTAATACATTAACCCCCATTTGAAGAGCTTTGTGCAAACACTTTAAAAGATAAGGTCGTGTTCTGGCCTATATTACATGCGGCTGCCAGATCTGGCAAAGGTTAGGAGGCATGGACTTGGACTTCGGATGAGAATAAGCCTCCATTAGCAGGCTAACTTAGGCTACTTTTGAGCAGATTCTTGTGTGTCATTTGTTACAAGTCTGGCATGAATCTGGCAACCAAGCGTGCCGGATTTGATCTACTGTCGACTTAAACCATAAATTACAATTTCAACACAGTTGCCATTCCATCTATCTTGGAAATACGAAATAAAAGAACAAAGCAACGCAAAGGGGGAATATATTATACAGAATACACTTGCTGTATTACTTTTAGTTATTTTGGAGGTTTATTTACACGACTGCCATTTAATTAAACTCTCTGCTACCCAGTACTGAATATATTTATATTTTACTATTGGAAATTGCCAAAGTAAAAGAGCATTTCAATAGGAGTCTTTATCAGAGGGAAAACGCCGTCCAAAACTGGAATAAGCTCAAGATGGAACAATAAAATTCTTTTTAAGAAACGTCTTTTTTCTTTTAATAAAATTATGTTTTAATCAGCTTCATTTGAGAGTTACAGTAAAGGTCTCTCTTCATGGACTTGAATTGTAGCTCATATCAAACCTTCCCTCAGTGAGGCACGTCATCTGAAGCCCAGGGTCAGATGATGGGTCAATTAAAAACACTGATACTGCCATGAAAAATGATGTAGTGGATCTTAGTGTAACATCACACACTGTTTCCATTAGTGAGATGAGTGTGCATATGAATGTGTGTGTGTGTGTGTGTGTGTGTGCACGTGTGGGATCAAAGGCTGTTTTTCTGCATGCATGCCTGCCTTCTTACATTCATGCGTGTAAACATGACTACAATTTTAAGTATAAGATTGTGTTCCCTTTGTTTGTGTGTGTGTCTCCATGTGTGTATGACAGTTAGGTTTTACTTGTTCACTCATGCTTACTTGTTTTTCCTCCATCCAACACAAATACAATTTTATGTATGAGTTTGTGTATTCACTGTGTGTGAGTGTGTGAGTAGCATGTGTGTGTCCATGCATGCATGTAAGAAGTCAAGCCAGCATGCATGCACACACAACTTCAATTTTATGAGCGAGTTACCGTGTATGTGTGTGTGTGTGTGTGTGTGTGTGTGTGGGTTCGGTGCACGGCAGCTTACGGGGGCGTGTGTGTTTGTCTGTGTGTGATGAACCTGCGAGTGAGCGAGTTAAGTCTTCGGCACACAAGG
Source organism: Seriola dumerili (assembly GCF_002260705.1). Classification (NCBI taxonomy): domain Eukaryota; kingdom Metazoa; phylum Chordata; class Actinopteri; order Carangiformes; family Carangidae; genus Seriola; species Seriola dumerili. The sequence continues at coordinate 1,817,384 of NW_019174273.1, read as the reverse complement.
TGGGCGAGATGTTGGAAACAGCTTGTGTCATCAAGTGTTAGCAACCTGTAATCCCATCTGAGCCGTGAGGATGTGCAGCCTACCTCACCCCCCTCCCTCGCTGCACGCCGGCTCCCTGGGGCTCAGAGTGCAACCTGCACCCCGCTGATACCTCCGCTACACGAGGTTTCCAGGTGACTTACGCACATAAACACCGGGGGGCGGGGGAGGAGGGGGGGCCTCAGCTGTTAGGGAGGTGAAGCTTGTCCCTGAGCAGAGGAAGATGATACTGACAATCACAGAGCAAGCGCAGGTAGTTGTACTGGTGGTGATTTTTTCTGCCTCACAAGGCTGAGAAGAGGCAGCTGCATGAGCTAGAACTGAGAAAAAACTGACTTCAAAAGGACTGAACCAGAGCTCTGCTATGTTTTAGCCAATTAAAGCCAGACTGCTACCAAGTTTTGAAAGAAGAGAAAACACAGTCTTTCCCATTAACAATTGAAAAGTTGCCTTTACAAACAATAAAAACGCTCCAATACACTAAGTAATTTTGTTGGCACAGCTTTACTTGGGCTGATATGACCGGTAGCTTATGGTGGCACATGATAGAAGAGAAAAAAAAAAAAATCATGGTGCCATTATCCTGTAATTACCACTTGTGGCCACAATGGCAGCTGTTCAACAAAAGTTACTTTCACTATAAACCTTGTTTACTCTATATGACTGCTGAACAATTTCCAGCATTTCAGATTAAAAAGAAAAAAGAAAGAAGAAAGAAAATAGACTACATGAAAAGGAAAATTTGGCTTGATTTCCAAAATTCCTTGAACAAACATGAACCTGAAGATCAAGCTTCAAGATGCAAGTACAACAGGAGAAATTAAGGGGAGGAGTCGTTAAATCTGGTGGATTTTTAGAAAATGGTTGAGAGTGATATAAAATGCATGTACTTTGTATGTGGGGTAAGACATGCATAAATGGCAGTATGGCCCTGCACACACGCAATAACAGATGCTTAACAGAAGCATTGCTGAATCTGATTGTGTTTGAGAGGGTCAATTGAATGTTTGCTTTCTTTCCAGGCCGTTTTCGGACATAATCCAAGATATACATCACAGCTGGACTTGGTCCTGATTGGCTCCGCTCACTAAAGAATGACTGAAATCCGTCCAATCAGGCCAGTTTGCAGCAGCTGAACTGGAAAGCCTCCAATCAGCAGGGTTACCTCATTTGAATTAGAGGAGCTGCTGCGGTCAGCCAATCTGGGTTTAGCTGTGTGAGGACTTTCATTTACGTTTATTTAGTTGAAATATTTTGAACTGTAAGGAACCAAAATTTAACCTCCTGTCCTGTCGAAGGCACCGCTGGCATTTAAGTGGACTGTATTTAATTAAGTAACATTTACTCGTACTACTTTTTGCTATGTGAAATATAAAGCCTTTTGGCATAAATAGTTATTCATTTATGGACATTTTTCTGGGATCTGCTTTTTTTTCTCCCCAAATACTAATAGCGCAATATCTTTGAATAAAAGTGCACCCATCTTTTCTGAGACAAGGAAAAGAAGACGAAGATGTCAAGCCCCACTGTTTGACTGACAGGTGGCTTCTTAGAGGTCCAGAGCAAAAACAAGCAACAAAGACAAAGCAAAAACCGTGGTCTTGTGGATGACATTGACATTTAAGGGAGACACTGCAATTTCTTTTGTAGAGAGACAAAGTTGGGGACGTTATAAAGGAATTTTTACGCAAGGTCGCTTTAAATTTTCTCATTCACTTTTTTTTTTTTGTTGTTGCAGATGCCGCATCTGTAATGAGATACTACAGATGATGTTTCATTCAACACTAACATCAAACGCATGACTCTAAGACAAAATTATCACCTGCAAAGAGGCATGGCGTGGTGAGAAAAATGCCGTGGTACGAATCACAAACAGCAGAATTGTTGCTTTTCTCGAGTGACAAGTGTTGAAAGGTATTTTTCTGCCTTTGAAAATGAAATGTAAAAATGACAACACTTTTCAAAATTAGACAGAAGTGAAGTTGTGTTTTCCCACCAGGGGAAAGCACCTGACTGAAAGGAGATGAATTATCTTAACTGTCCGTGAATAACTGTCTTCAATTTGAGGTGTGCCAGGTTTGATACCCACAGGAGAACACTGAACCCCTGGCTGCTTATTTTTATACCTCTGTAATAAATTAAATTTTTCATAAAATTCATATAATAAGACTTTATTTATACATGTAGAGATGCATTTATGACATGTTATCATGGGCTCTGAATGGATTTTATGTGCCTTGGGGTAATGAAACTGTGTCTGTACGTAAACATGGCCATGATTTGTATCTTTTGACAATTAAATTACATGGGGATGTTTGCTGCGCAGAGTAAATACCTTAAACCCTTCCACATTTAAAAAAAAAAAAGAAGAAAAAAAAAAAAAAGAAGCTGCACAAAGGGGTTACAAATGGTAGGTTGGCAAGTCCGCAGAGATATCCACTCAATAGGCAATTTAAAAATGGAAGAAGGAGGTTTGACTAAGCAATAAAAGTGTTGGACTGCCAGCGAGAGCAGAAACACAGAGCAGAGTCAGGTGGTATAGAGTAAGGGAGTGGGGCGGGGGGGGGACCAATTATCTTATTTATAAATCAGCGGCAATTCCACTGATGACTTGATCTTAAATTTGATCAAGCTGCAGGTTTTGAAGTCCCCTAACCAAAAAAAAAAATCATTGATCTAATTCCCTTCATTGGTAATAATCCCGAGTCTCCCTTTGGCCAACACTAATCAGGATCCAATTGATTTCCACTGGACTCGAGGACTGCGAGACCAGCAGCCTGAGCTGACTGACTTCAGTGTTCACAGTGTTTAAGGATTAGCCTTGCGTTATACAGCCCCAAGCATGATTGTTCGTACTGAAGCTGGAACTTGTAATAAATGCAAAGCAAATACATATTTTCATTTTTAAACAACGGCCACAGTAGCGGCTCAGTGAGGCTGCAATGCTCATGGTTAGACAAATCAAAGAATCAGAGAAATAGAAAATTTTGACCTGGGGATGGCACCGGACACGAGGTCAAGGGATCACCAAATTTCACAATGGCCATGAAGATCTGCCCCAAAATGCATGAATGCATGAATAAATGAATACACTAAATTCTGACCTGCTGGTGGCACTAGATGAAAAGTCTGGCAATCATCAAAGTCAAAAGGATTCATCCTCCGGGGACCATGAATAGCTGCACCAAATTTCATGGCAATACATCCTATAGTTGTTGATATATTTATCTAAAAAAAAACAAAAAAACACACAAGAACGTCTTGGTGGCGCTAGAGGAAGAGTCGGGGATCATCAGAGTCATGAGGATTCAGCCTCTTGGCACCATGGATATTGGTACAAAATGTCATGATGATCCGTCTTATAGCTGTTGAGATATTTCAGTCTTGATCAAAGGCTGTCAGCCTCATTACACAGGACCCTGAAGCAATGCTTTCTTTAGCAATCATAGCTCAGATCATTGAGGTAAAAGTAATTGAGATTTAAATCTCAAGCGTGATGATAAATTGATATTAGTCAATAACTAAAACCTATCAATCAATACACTGTCATAATGGCCAGATAAACTGCTGTCTCTTTAAGCACTGCATGCTATGTCCATATAATCACGCTCTATATGATCATACATCAGCGCTGACATAACTAGCCCCGCCCCGCATTGATAAACGAGGTTACCAGGTTAGCGAGGGCATTATTATGCAGGATCATGTTACTTGGACACATCAGCAGCATCACCCATCCTCATTAGTACGGTCACTTTTACAGGTGACACTACTGGAAGAAGACGGCGCGATCCCCATAACGCGAGGGCAACGGTGCTCGGCCGGAAAGAAAGAAACCACCCAAGACAAACAAGGGATCATTAGAGCGCATTAAAATCCACATTACAGCTTTTACTGCCTCCTCAGGAGTCAAACGCAGTGGGTGAGTCATCGGCAGGCCCGCTAACTCGCTGCGCCGTGGCCTAATGGCAGCTCATGTGGACGCCTGCCCACTGATTGCAATTTGGCAGCAACACAATCAGTAGCTCACAAAAGGTATATGATGTTACTGTATGTGGGCAAACAGGGATCAGCTCAACAAAACTGAGCGTTTAAGCCAAACGAGGGTGAAGTGTGAATCCTGGACTGACCCTGACTTGCCTGTAAAGACATTAAAACAGAAATAACCTCCTCTCATTCTGCACGTCCTCTGGAGATCGACACGTTTTTTTGTTTTTTTTTTTACATGCAAGCAAAGGTCGCAACATGTGGAGGAAGAACTGTTTCTATGCCTCAACAAAGTAAACACTAAAATAAAGATTCTCAAAAGTTTTCAACAAAGATCAAGAATAAAAGTCTACCTTTTAAATTGTGGCACTCATTCGGTTTTTGCATTTATTTAGTGGTGAAATTTTCATATAAGTGGCAAAATTTTCAGAATTTGACTAAGGTGTAATCTGTTGGGGAAAAAGACTTAATGAGATTAACGACCACACCCATGGCAGCAAGACATAAAAAAGTACATATGTCAGGTTGAGTGGTTTAACCATCATAGTAAATAGAAGTGTATTGAGACTACAGTTTCCACAGATACTAAACATGTCCAATTACATTTTGAGGAAATGTGTAAAAACAAAAAAAAAAAAAAGTATGCCCAAGACATTGAGAATATTTCCGTCTGATGTAATGGTGCAGCTATAAAAATCATGGAATCTTGTGTTTGAGCATTTCACTCAATATAAACATCATATAGCTGTAATGAAAGGCTGGAGTATTAGATGCAGAGTATATACGTCATGTTGACTTAAACTGTGGAAAAAAGGGTTTCTACTACCTTCAAAGCCACTTGAGGAGAAATTAAAGGTGAAAATCAGGGTTAAAATTTCACATCGACTTTCAGTCTTAAACGCTGAAACCCGAGACAGTCCTGAGCTTTTTTTTTTTTGAGCTTGCAGCTTTTCTCCCCGCATCTATATATCCAGCTGTACTTATATGTATTATCTCAGAGCTGAGCTTCGCGGTTGCTAACGCCCTCAGTGTTTCGCCAAGGGTGACTCCTGCAGCGACAATCACAGGATCAGAGAGAGAGAGAGAGAGAGAGAGTATCCACAGCAGCACAGCTCCGTCGCTCCCCAATGATAAATGAGTTTGTATTGTCTGTCATGCCGGCTTCCTGCCAGCCCAGGTCACTGGTTATTAAATTACCACTTGTCAATGTCCTAAATACTGATTGATGGATGAGCATGGCAAATGAAGGACTCCTATGACTTTTGTTTCCCCCTCCCAGTTTTCTCAGTGCGAGGGGGAAACCTACACCAGATTGTTATTGACATGTATTGAATGCAGGCTGGTGGCCTTCTTCCACAGTTGTTCTTATTGGATTTACGTTTTCGTAAAGACAGCTATCTCGCCGCTAGGTTTTTGGTTTTGTTTGTATTTTTTATTTTATTTATTGAACAGCTTTTAATTTTTTCAATATGATCAGTAAAACGCAGGTTTTGTCCACTTTCTACAGATATTTTGACAATTGACAGGCCATTTTTACCCTATTACAGCAGCCTTTATTTAGTGTCATCCCCAAAGAACGAGTACGTACCAGCCGGTGCCTCTTCTCACAGTACTTTTGCCAAAGCGTTGAAGTGCCTCTTGTCACTTGATGAACTGAATTGTTCCTTTACAAGTACAAGCAAAAAGGGACAGAAATACAAACAAACACTGAACAGTACAAGAGATGTACTGTAACAGAGAAATCAGCACTTTTGTTTCTGTCAAATCTGTGTGTTGTTCAGGTCTAGTAGCTTGTATTCGTGGCTTCTGTGTGTCTGCTTTTGAGTAAAATAGAACAAGAGTTCTGATTTTTTTTTTTTTTTTTTTTTCCCCATTTTGTACTGCATGTTTACTAATGTGTGCTTGTCATAACTCTTCCCTCATACAAAGAATTTAATTGTTCTTCCAGAGCTACAAGTAACAAGGGTAAAAGTTTAGACCCAACCAATAAAAAACACTTTTACCATATTCGAAAAAAAAAAAAAAAAAAATACATCTTTGCTCATTATAAAGTTAAGACTGGCTGCTTGAAAGGGACTAAGATGAAAATGGAAAAAGTGAGACTATGCGGGTCTCGTAATAACAATAATGTTGACTGCTGTGCGTTATGTGACAGAGGGAGTTCTGGAAAATCCATCTTCAACTGTATCCTCATGCCATGTTTTCTGAAAGCCTTGATGTTGTGCTGGTGTATAGTCATGTGAGCTGTGTGTGTGTGTGTGTGTGTGTGTGTCTCTCAGGGGTGTGCTCAGGGTTAGGGGCATTGATGAGTCTTGTGGCTGACATTTGAGTGTGATTGAGGGGGAGTGCAGATACTAAATCACTGCATTGTTCTGCTGTCGCTGCGTCCTGTCGTTACTGCACTTTACCAACCGACATGATGCCTCTAATGGGATAATAACCAATTAAACAGGAGCACAGAAACTTTGTGCTTTGATTGAAACCCAAAGCCTGAGGTGCTCAAACCAAAACCCTCAGAAAGTTAAAGCCAAAAAGATTGCCAAAAAGTAAAAATCGAGCTGTCTTTATTCAGCAGTCACAAAGAAGATTTTTTTGGCTGCAAAGCCTTCATCAGCCTTATGAAGAAGTACTGGCTGGCTATGTTTTTTCTTTTTTTCAGTCATTGTTAACTATGCCACATTTGTGTCTAATGATAAGGTAAATGAAAGGATATTTCAAAGAGAACTGGCCCTCCCCAAGTAGTTTTTTTTTTCTCAAAGACTGGACAAACTGGAGCAGTTTGGAAAAAGACCGGAGGCATGCCGAATGATTGTCAGCCATGCAAATAATCACTTACTTACACTCAGTGAGTTTGCTTCGGATAAGGCAAATTACCATTTGAAAATGAGCTCAAAAACACTCTGGGCGAAAAGCTTGCATCATGATTCTCAGTTATATTATCGCGGATACGTAAGCACTCACATGTACACACAAATGCTGACAAACATGCACAAACACACTGCTCTGTGCAGCCTCTGAACTGGCTGCAGGGATATCATATGAATGCTCTGATCTGATGTAGGGGGGGGGGGGGGTTTGTCTTATTGCTGCATCCAGCTGAAATTGGTTTTCAGCCAATCAGATGCTACTTCTGTTTTATTTTCTGGTTGCTGATGTTGTGATTGTTTGAAGGCATTTCTTCGACATTATACACAAGTCTGAAATGGTGGAAGTTCAAACTGAAAACCAGATAGACCAGCGATGACATGCTGGAAAATCAGCAGATTCAAACCTGCACTGCTATGTCTACACAACTGCCCCTTTCCCCAACACAGACTTCATGAAACCAAATGTAATGTAGCTGCCAGCTCTGCTAAGGAGGAGACACTAAATCCAAGTTTGAACCGCTTTTACATTGTGCAAGCAGTCATGACTGGTCAAGAAAAATATGTCATCACATCCCAACACAGACCTCCAGAGCAAACACACAACAATAAACACCATTTACCAAATCTCCAGGAGCAACGACTCCTATTTTTATCACAAAAAACACTGGAAAGTGGAAAGTGCTGGTTGATGTCCAAGACCTGATAAACACTTTAGAAAGGAGGGCAAGAATAAGCCAAGAAAATGAAAGGTGTACCGAGAGCATATCACAGCATTAGGAACAACCAACAGCATTTTTACAGTGCAGGTTTCAGCTTGAATAACGGACGTTAGGACAATAGATGTGGGTGTGAAAATGGCAACCTGCGTTCAACAAACCTAAATGTTGATTAGAAATGTCTCTCTTGTCCTGGCTGGAAGTTTCCTGGACGCTCAGCCAGGTGTTGGAGTCAGTGTGTCCTTCGGACCGACAGTGCATCAGGGTGAATAGCCAGGTTATAAAAAGCCCTTTAAGCCCATCTTATCCTTTTAGTTGCTGAGTCTATGGTTGAATTCAGAGCTACTGTCAACAATATGAAGTTCCTGGCCGGGATTGGGAGGTAAGCAAAGTTTAAGCTACAGCGCCGAACTAATGCCAGTTTGATTAAATGCTCTGGATACAAACAGCAGGGGTTTCTGATCCCTTCACCATTATAGTTTGCAGGGCTTACAGAGCATCCCTCATTGTGCTGCTTTCTTTCTAACCTTCTTCAGCTGAGGTCAATCTATTATATCATCAGAAAATGATTATAGTGCATTGTTCTACTCATCTAAATATACACTGGGCGTGAATACTTCAGAGCGTGTGTCATTTTGGTTGAAAGCTCTGTAACGCTTTTCTGAAGCTCGGCTTTATTTCTAGCAGATGCATGAACATTTGTTTACATCCCCAGATACATTAAGTGTTTATTTGATAGCAAACACAATCCAAATTGTCACTTAGCGATGCCAGCTCCAAGTCCAATAAGCCACGGGTCTTTAAAAGTCACAAAGTGCTGCCATGTTTAACAGGGTTAAATACACAAACAAAGATGGATTGAATGTGTAATTTGGAGCATTCAAATTCGGTGGAAGAGAAAAAAAAACAACAATATTTCTCGGGGAGCATGCCTTGCTGCATATTAATTCTTATCGTGGTGATGAATAATCATGCTTCTTATGAGGAAGAGTCAGTAGAATACAGCAGCACTTTGAGCTGTCATAATTAACAGACTCACTCAACAATGGGCACATTCTCAAAGAGACTTCTTATTAACACAGACATAATGGGTAAAGTGCATATTAAAATGGGTATTTAGAGTGGAAGGGATCAAAACTACCAATGAAAACCCAGTTTTATGGTCGACGTGTTTCATTGTTTCAGCGTCAAATGAATGCCAGCCGACAGCGGAGGCCTGAGCCATACTGTACGGCTGCCCTGAGGTGTCAAAAAGCTTTGGCGTGACACTGCCATTACCCACAGGGCCTGTGCACACCTCATTAGCGACAGAGTATCCTTTGACCACCCATGGGCAAGATTCAGTCCCTTGGTGGCTTAACAAGATCACATTTAAATCTGTGGCGAGATGGAGAATGGCTTCCTGATGAACATTCATCAGCGGCACACAATTATTTCCACGCTGCTTGAATTTATGATCCATTTCTATGAGGAATTCATACAGATCTTATTGATTTCCTGGTAAAAAAAAATACGTATAAAAAGATTTAAGGGTGAGTTCAACCGTATCAGAAATAAACATTTTCTCATCCACCTTTAGCAACATCAGGGCATGAGGATTGTTCTGGATTCAATTGCCCTGGTTTTGTGATACTGGTCTATGGCTGGATTTCTCAATTCAAATAATGTGAATGAAAGTCCAGTTCTGGTTCAGCGCTAAAAAATTACAAAATTCAATGGGAGTGTTTCTTTCCAGATGCAGCATCTTGGCTCCTGTGGATAATCCATGAAGCCTGATGTGAACATTTTAACTGGAATTATTTTCTACTGAGGAAACAGAAAACTACTCAGTCTTAGAGGTGGAGATCTCAAAAACCAAAACTATCTGTATCTTTCACAAAATATGTTTTTCTTGTATGTTGCGTAAAGAGAAAGTCAAAAGATGGCTGGTCGGGTCTGGGGATGTGAATGAATCCTTTGTCTTCCCTAAAGATGCCCTTGAGCAAAACATCAACACTATCTCCTTTATTTCTTCTGTGGAGACACTAAAAACATCATGCTGCCTCAACTCAAAGACGGTCCCAACACACATCAACACAGGTAGCTCGTCAGCTCGTCAGCAACATAACAAAGAAAGAACAAAGAACTTCCATCCTCTAAATGTTCCCTTACATGATGAGACGGATGGTTAGGGTCTGTAATTCAACGATGAGCCCTGAATTCCAACTGAATAGCCTGTTCCACAGTGTGCCTGTCAAGGGTGATTACAAGCTTAGCAAGAAAAATGAGATACTGGTTGACCTATTTCTGAACACTTTGTTTCATGCTGCCCCCCCCCCCCCAACAATCCCCCCTCCCCCCCCCCTTCTTCTNCGGATGGTTAGGGTCTGTAATTCAACGATGAGCCCTGAATTCCAACTGAATAGCCTGTTCCACAGTGTGCCTGTCAAGGGTGATTACAAGCTTAGCAAGAAAAATGAGATACTGGTTGACCTATTTCTGAACACTTTGTTTCATGCTGCCCCCCCCCCCCCCCCCCCCCCCAACAATCTCCCCTTCCTCCATCCTGATCCTTTCTTCCAACCAAGTTTGCCCGTTCCTTTCATTTTCTTTTTTTTATTTCAGCCTCTCTGCCCACCGGTTCTCTCAGAGTAGAGGTCAGGTCAGAGGCCACCTGGCTCCGCCACGTTTCAGAGCGTGAGCAACCTGGAAACAAAGGCCTCCGCTGTTGGAGATCTGTCGCTCGGTGCCAAACTTTCACCTTCACCCCCTCCCCTCTAGCCTCTCTGTGAAGAAAACCCCTGCAGGGATGCTTCAATGGGGGGCTGTGAGTGCTCTGGCCTCTGCGGCAGCAAAGTTTGGATGCTGTCATGAGGAGAGTCACACTGGGAACTCATCAGCGAGAAAAAGGTGGGAAATAAAGGAGGTGACGCACCTCTGCTTTGGCTCACGGACAAAGACGCTCAGAGAAGACGCGGCAACCTTTATGGTCACCATTTCTCACCACCTCTTTGACATCATCGGATGATGAGCAGCCTCATTTGGCTGTCAGGATTTATTTTCTGAATGTGTCTAAAATGCTGCTGGAGCAGCCTTTTTATTGTTTCAAAAACAGATTTCCAAATCTACTAATAAAAAATGCTTAATTGAAACAATACGCTGTGAAATTAGATGAAAGAGTATTAGTTTCTTAGTGCCACTGATGTTCTGAAAATCCTGTGTGTTGAGTTTTGCAGATAAGAGTTAAAGAAACGCAGGCTGGCAGCCGGCCCTTCTCTTCTCACATCCTCAGTAAAGCAACATGGGAGGACCACGGGTTTGGTCTTAAGAAGAAGTAAGTAGAGTTTGTTATTTCACCGCCTTTGACTAAGGTCATACCAAATTAACAGACGACTGACTGAATAAAAATAGCATACCATTAATTCGTTTTTTCTCCTCTCTGCTCATAAATCTTAAAGGTTGACCTGATTTTTAATGTTAAACTATGTGGAGAAATTAAAAAGGAGCAGGAAAGGGGGGAAAACATTCAAATAAGCAGCACGGACTAATTTTAACCATGTCGCCAGCTCAGGTTTCATGTGGGATCTGCGGGAACTAAAAATACTTTTGGTCTTTTGTGGGGAAACAATTTGAAACCTCACAAAAACAATGCTCAGACGCTGCATTACAACAGGCATTTTCAATTATGCTGGCAGAGATTTTGAAACTTTATGGTCAAGCAAAGCTCAGAATTATAATCAATTTTCAGGTGATAAAAAACCATAAACAGTAGGGGGGGGATGAGCCATTTAATTGCCACCACATTCGTTAACAAGCTTAGCTCTTGTCTAAGCACTGTGCACCACACTCAGCATTCAAATAGATCCTAATTATTTCTAGTTGAAGGTCTTAAGATTGTCAACTCTTGTGTTGGCCGATGATAAAACATGGCTCTTTCAAACCTAATCATTACAAGTACATTCAACAAGCATAAATGGCTCAGAGGTTAGAGCTGCATTAACTTTCGTGTCCATTTTGGTTGAATGGCCTGGCATCCACAAAAGCAGATTACATCCTCAAATCAAACCCTAACTGATGATCGCGCTCCTAAACAGTCAATTATGGAATGTTTACTGTGGTGTTTTGTGGCATTATTTGTTTCTGTTCGCTTGATAACATGCTAGACTGACTTTAGATTGACAAGGATTTATGGGAAAAGCAGCGAACGGAGTAAAAGCCAATCACGTAAACACCAATTACAAGTCTGCTGAAGAGAATTAAAGCGGCTGAATCAGATTTTTTTTTCTCCCCCTCCTTTTCTTTTTCTAAAAACAGACGAAAAAAGGCGAGATACCGGATGTTTAATGAGGAGAAGGGATGATGGGCAGTGCTCGCATCATAATATGCAAATCAGCCATCTCTGAAATAGTGTCTGATGCACTTCTGTACGGCAGTGGATATGAATGAAGACCACTGCTGCTAAATTATTATGATAATTGAGTAGTTTTGGAAGGCAGAGCCAAACTTGGGTCGATAGAAGAAGGAAGAAAAAAGTAAGACCCAAACACACTATCACAGATTTTGCTATCAGTGGATGTCCACAGGGATCCTGTCATCCTGACAAAGATTTAAGATATAGGGGAATTACTATAAATCCAAAGTGCAATAAATGTGTAGGTGGCATCGATTCAGATACATAAGAGAGTTCATCAGGACATGCTGATCACATTTCAGGAACAACGAGACGTCTGAGCTGCCAGATCGGCTCCGTGTTGTTCATGTCACGTTAATACTGACACGACGCATGGCATCGCAAACGCTCCTGGTTGCCTGTCAAGACCAAACTTTGACCGTCAGGAAAAACTAGTTCCTCAAGTCAACTGCTGCAGCAGTCGATTCTCTCTTCCCAGACCTCAACGACTTATCTCAAGCCGACGTCCAAAAACCCAAATCCAGAATAGTACATGTGTTTTCCTTCTTTCCTACTGCATTGTGACTCCTCTGAGGGGGATCCACCCCCCAAGCTGGGAACCACTTGGTTTGGTAATAAATTCATGTCATGTCAATTTCCAAATTCTAAATATCCACCTTTTGGAGCTGCCTATGGGTTATGTATTAATTTGGTCTTTGTTTTATCGCTTTTTTTTTCTTGTCTTCTCTTTGCTCTATTTTCTATTCCTCTTGATTTTTTTGACTTGTCTTCTGTAATTCCACATTTTGCGATGTTATGTGTGTGTATTAACGGACCCCAGGAAAAACTAACAACCACATTTGCCAAAAACGTTAGATTTAGATAGAAGTAAATGCAACTATGTTGTGTAAGATGTGCATGTATTCACGATGGCTCCGTACAATTAAAGACAACTTGAAAGTGAAGATAAATGCACATAAGAAGCCCTTTTAACAAGGTGGTAAAGGGTCTAAAATCAGATAAAAACTCATGTCAAACAATCACAAACAGTAAATCCTTCAACTGCCTCCCTCGCGTGTAATCAAGGTGTAATTTGCTCTGCAGCTTTGAAAAGACTCCTTTCATTCTGTCCCCACAATGCGGTGATTGTAGAACAATGGAACAAGTTGAGAGCAGAAACAAGAAACTCTGGTGAATGCTATTAATAAAAGACACATCTCGTCACTCTCAATATGGCAAGCAAACCTAGCAGGCTTTGAAGTCCTCTCCTCTCGCTTAACTTAACCCAGTCTCCACTCATCTCTCGCTCAAACTCTGCCTTTAATGTGGCGAGCCGGCCAGCCTCCTCGTACCGTCCCAGCAATCACGTCACTGGACGTCTTCAGAACCGGGATTATTTGCATTTCCTGGTCCGTTTGAGCTTCAATCACACAAAAGGGCCCAGGACCACTGAACAAAAAAAAAGAGCAGGAAAAAAAAAAAACTACCCCTAAAGTAATGTGGTGCTGCAGAACTCAAACCAGATGAATCTTCTCTATTTTTACCTTTTCCTTTGCCAAGGAAACATCAGGCACATCCTGTACGCTTCAGTGAAGACGGGCCGGCTAAAGCTTTCTAAAGAGCAGAGGGAACAAAGATGTTTCATCCCCCCTGCACACATCTCTCCTTCCAATGTTTGCTTGATTCAGTTGTGTATGATCTTAGAGATGGGGATATTGAAAATGATAGGATACAAACACTCACTGGCATATGCATACATTTCTTTGGAGATAGAGCCGAGTACAGGGCACAAACTCTTGTCTTGTGGCATGAAAGCAGCGCAACATCGGTAAAACGCGACGGACAGAAACACAAATGCTCTTAATTTGTCACTTAACACCTGATTAAAAATGTTGTCTCAACGTTGGAGACAGAGACAATCAAATTGGCCTTGTTGAGCACTAGGAGCACTATGGAAATGACAGTAAACACAGAAAAACATGAGACTGAAGGTGAGTCCTAGAAAATGATGGTCGTGATTTTTCACGGCCTTTCACGATGTTTGGAGACAAACTACCTGATGCTAATTTATGCTTCTTGTTTCTATAATCCATACACGTCTGATGATCATTGTTTCTGATATACAACAGCAGTCAAGAGGTAAAGCTATCATGACAAGTGAGCAAACAGATTGTCAATCAATACTTTGTTTTTTAATGACTAATATAATCCAAGTTATTTAAATAGTAGAACTGCGAAACATAAAGAGGGCTGTGACAAACATCTTTGACTATTTTCATGTTTTTTATAGACTAAGAAATTTATCTATTTATCATTTATTTAAGAAAAAGGATAATCAAACAAGAGATCATGCATTTGAATGGTAATTGCAGGCCCATATCTTTTTGAACAATAGTATAAACTATTAGTAACAGTAACAACCCTAAGGCCCATTCAGGAAAGCCAAAGGAAGAAGCTGAAGTTTTGAAGGAACAATAGTTAGCCTAGCCTAGTTAGCCTAACTCCTACCTCTAGGTAAGCTAGCCTGAGGACACTGAACACATTAAGGATAACATTTAATGCCATAGAATCTTTTCTTTATTTTGACCTAATTTTATTTGTCTTTCAGTTTTAAAGGTGTGTTTGATTTCAGTGTCACACAACGAAAGCTCTGTCCACATCATAAACATGTTAAATGCATTTGATTAAAGAAACGATTTGCCGAGCAATTTTTATTTTTTTTTAATTTTCTAAAACTACATCATTTATATTTGTATCTTCTTCTCTGCCTTTTACTGGTGCACTGCTACGTTTCTTAGTCAAACCAACTATCAATAAGTGGAATAGCGTTAAACCATCCAAAGGTGTGTCACTTAACCGCGAGCTACAAACAAAACAGGAAGCCACTCATAAAAATAAAGCTCCATAGCGCCATTAGTGGTCAAACCTTCCACAGGGGGCATTAAAACTGCACGCCAAGACAAGAAAAAGTTGTATATCTTTGCCTCCGCCCAGTGCGGATGACCTCAGCCAATGAGATTATTGCTGCCACTGTAAAAGGTTTGTGTAACTAAAACTCCAATCTGCTAATGGCCACATAAAACAGCATTTCATTCTGAATAGACTTTTGTGTGCTCTCTTCCTGAACACTGGGAAAAAATAAAAAGGAGTCCAGCTATTTGCAGCTATTCTGCTTGATTCAAACAACATGGCACCTGTGACTATTCAACAAGGGCATTTTCAAATTGTCTGTCATCAGTAAAAGCTGCAATTTCTGCCACAAAAAACATGGAATAAAGACACACAGGCGGTGAAAACAGATACGAGTCTCTATCATTGTAATCAGGTGGAAATTGTGAGGCCTGTGCGCACATTCCTGCCGCTGTTTAGAGTGCTGATATAGCACTGTGTGATGTGGCCTGTGAGTGTATTATGATACAGATAATTATTGATTTTCATCTTTGCCTTATCATATTTAGAAAGAAGCTGCTAACACAGACAAACCTCCTTCCACAGGAACACCGGTTTAAATTGTACTTCTTTATATTTTAGTCAGGATATCAGTGGATACTTCTCCCTGCACACACTCATTTCTGTAATTGCTTTTTCATATTTTGGTTAATGGCAGTGGGTGTTTCTGTCCAGAAAACACACACACAGAAACACACACTCACAGCCGCACTCCTTACTCAGATCCATAAATGTGCAAACGAGAAGCAGAGATTAATGTGTTGTGTTTAAACCTAACCTTTTCTGTAAGTCAAGCGTTCTGCCGGGTTATTTCTAATTTAAAACTGGAGCTATACCAGCCCCTTAACATCCTCATCCTTATTAAAGACATTTCAGGACACGCTGTAGCCAGGAGGCACAGTTCAAATATATATGATTCAGTGTCATTTGCAGAGGAAATCTGGGTTTTAGAGGAAGTTAATTCTGCCTTTTGCGACTGCAGTGGTGACAGATCTAGTCTGCGGCCCAAGGTTTTTTTCTTTTTAAACTGAACTGTAAGGGCTGCTATTGTGTCTGTAAAGTGTCACTAATTACTGTGTAACTGTGCTTAATTCAGATTATTCTCGATTTAGATTTTGTATTATGATTTAATCCTAACTCTGCTTTGGAAAAGGAGAGTGTTTCAACATTAATCAGGATGTTTTTGTGCCTACACCTCACCAAACCAAGTCGCTGCAGCGTCGGATCAGAAAACATATCAATCTTTTTTTCCCATCATCATCATAAACATTTTGGAAGGAACAGAGGCGTCGGATCAGAAAACGCTGGAAGGCAAAGACAAGCAACTTATTTTGTCACTTAGTTTCGGAGGACTTGTTGACTATTGCAATGACATTTTTTTCAACTGCAAAACCACTGAGCAAATTTATGGCCTATTTTCCTTATAAACAACTGGCAGACATCCATCCGTGACCAAACTGTACTTGCAAGAAAAGTCATAATTTAAACTCCTTGGAGAACCAAATGGGTGGAGTCTTTCTCAGCCCCAGAAAAGTGTTTGAAAGCCATGTTCTGCAGAGGTGAGAAGTGCACAATTCTTTTACTTAAGTAGAAACAGCAGCCGCCCATTACAAGTTAAAGCAAGTAAATAAGTAAGTATGAAAAGTATAAACACTCATTAAAGCTGCACAGATTCATATGTTCATATTAATGATGGGTCTAATGACTCTGTGTAATGTGAAAAGGGGCCATTTATAGTGACAAACCTATAGATAGTCATCGTCCGACTGCAGTTCCCATTGGCTCTCTGAAGCTGTTTTCATTGGATAAGCTATTGTGCACCACTTCTCAGCATCAAACTAGCAATTAGCTGTTGAGTATGTGGCAGATAAAGAGGCAGATGTTTCCCTATGTAGTTGGTGGAGACCAAAACAGAGCTAAAAACAGAAGGTGCTCAAGACAAACTTGAAATGAACGACTGCGACGCCCTGTGTCTGCTGGATGTGTAAATAGGCAACTGTCGTGATACCACATGTGATATAACAGTGTTTACAGCTTGTTCTGCTGCCTCCAATCTACAGCCATGCAATACATTATAAGTGCATCTGTTTTATATGTAGAATCTCAATATGTAAACTAACTAACTGCAGCTGTCAGATATATGCAGGGGAGTAAAGAGAGAACGCTTCCCTTTGCAACAATGTACTTGAGTAGAGTACTTAGTTACTTTCCACCTCTGGTATCCTGGTAACCTTTCCTGTGACTGACACCTGACAGTGCTAGAAACAGTGCTGAAGTAAACTCCACCCATTTGGCACCTGAAGCAGTTTAAAACAAATGCTATGAATTATTTGCAGGTCCTATTTGTCCCTGCTCTGGTATACATACTCAGTATGTTTATTTGAAGTGAAAGGGTGTGGCAAAAGCTTGGTAATGAAAGCCAGCTGCAGGCCGCAAAGACACTGGATGGCTTCCCTCACAACATAGGCCGGAGAGAGGGCCGACCGGGAGCGTAACACAACAAGAAAATCGAAAAAATACAAACAAAACGAGTGATTTGCACACAAAAGAAAACTGAATAAAGTGTGGCCCGTCCACTGGAGAGAGGTTTATGTAAACAAGTGGCTGTGCTAAAACAATACAGCTGGATTTCCTTCTCGGTAAGCGACGATAATCATCACTCACTGTTTACCACAGTGGAGACGGGTTCCAGCCCCAAACAGCCTCAGGTTCCCCAATAACACAAACGAAGCTGGATTCACTAACTCTATCTCTGTGATGATGCATTTCTACACGAAGATTTGGCACCGAGTGTTTCGCTACTGTCCAAACAGATCAGGAGAAATGTGGTTCATATGCTTTTCTGTGCAAAGAAAGAAAGTTTAGCTTTAGAGCAGTTTTATCAGAAAACCTGAGTTTAAACATCATTTTGGCATAACTTACCGGCTAACTATAACAAAATTTCTCTCTTTTTTTTTTAATGTATTCTAAATGTCCTTAATATGTGTGAGCCTGGAACACTTTTTCCCCAGCAACATTTCCTAACCATTCTAAAACTAATCATTTCGCTTTATGGAAAAAGAGCTTATCATATGCAAAGTGCTCAACATCAATGTCTTCATATTCTCGTTTGAGAAATTCATTGCGCAGTGAATTCCCTCGGGATCGCTGCAGCCAAGTTTCTGCCTTGCAAAAGTTTTTTTTTTTATTCTCTCACTTTAATTCAACTTGGCACGTTATTTCTCAGAAATACCGTTGGGCTCGGGGGAGAAACATAGACGTGGTCTCACTTGTTAGTGCGGGTTTTAGTGCTGAATAAGGATCAGACAATGGCTGAGGGGAGAGGGGCTGCAGTCTACCGAGGTATTGACACAGGAGATATTGCCTGAACAAAGTGGATCCGTGAGAAAAGGGAGCGAGCGAGCGTGAAGGAAGAAAAAAAGAGAAAGATTATCTTAATTATCATTCAGGAGCTGCTTAGTGCAGCACCTGTGCATGAATAATGTCATTTATAGGCACATTGAGATGTGCATAATTCCCCCTTAAATCATACACATTAGCGGCATAACAAGGGATGAACAAGTCGGCCTCTCGCAGGCTCAACTAGGAGTGAGGGGGTTCATTGTCAGCCCCTCACCTCCCAATAAGAGTGTATTTCTTTATTCAAAGACTCCACACATCTCTCATTTAACACTTGCTACTCGGTCCAGAAGAGCTGTGAGGTTACATATCCTGCTTCATATTACCACACTGGCTGTGTGATTTAACAGCAGAGGGGTTGTACGATTGCACTTGTTTTGAAGTAAAAGGCACTAGGGAGCTGCTTCCAATACACATGAATCAATGTAGTGCTCCTCAGGGTCGGTGCTTGCGCAACAATGTCACACGGATCTTAAACCAAGTGGATATTAGAGATGCTTTGTTGAATCAGAGCTTCCTCACTTCCAACAGGCTCAACAAGAACTGCCTACTCTCTCACACACACACACACACACACACATTTTAATCCAAACCAAAAAGTAGTTCACATTTCAAATAACAATATCTAGTGTCACTATCAGACCACAAACTTAATGCTGCAAACGTAGCAAGAAAAGGTAAATGAATTAATTGAGTGAGGGCAACCTAAGACAACTGCAGACGTCAGACCAGTAACAGCCACAGTATTATGGAACCTGTTCAAAAAGGTTTTTCTCAAGCTTTGTTGGTTTGTAGTTACAGGCTGCTCTAACCTTACGTAGCTGCTTTGGTCTGACACTTCATCTTGCCGCAAAATCTGCTTTGTGTGAAGTTGAAGCAGATGAGGATCACTGCTCTCATGCCAACTGGGGGTTTATTCTCTCCTGTGGATAAAAGTGACATAAGGCCAATGCATTAACCTCATATGACTGGGCTTCCACGTGTAGACCCCTCCACACCGGGGCCAGCTCACTTAATACATATCTGTGTACCACTGCTTCATTAAAATACTCAGTTCTCTGCATAACAATAAAATAAAATGCATTTACTCCTGATCCTAAAGTTACAGTTCAGCATTGACTAATTTAATAACAAAGGTAACGATTTTAACTGTCCACTGCTAGCCTTTTCTTACATTTTCTGAAGCTGAATTTGAGCTGTTAACATCAGCATGCACATAACAAAACAGTATGCACTGTCCTAAATAACACTGACACTGTTGAGCTGTTCACTGTTGGTTTTTTTAAAACTTAACTGACAGGAGCACTAGCAAAGACTCACCCGTCGTCAGTCAACAGTCACACATCGGTAGTGACATCGCCAACAGGGTTAAAGGTCACCTAACGGCAGCAAAATAAAAACACAATATACAAATAATATTAAAACTCCCCAAAAATACATACAAAGACAAACATACAGTATATCAAAAATTACTAACAAGTCTGTACAGATAAAATATAAAAATATATAATTTCCCCAGTGGTTCTACAAGCTAGCTGTTGAAAGGTTGGAAAGCTCTCCAACCTAATGAGCTAGCTGTCTGTTTACTAACCGTCTGTCCTATTAGCGACCAAGGTAATGAGCTTGCCAACACAGTTTATTCAAAAAGACGTACTTGTCTGTCTCATGACCAATGCACTGACAGTACCAGCGCACAGCATAGTAATGTAAGCAGGTGCCCTGGTAGCACCAGTGAGACTGGTGGTATTGTAACATAGCAGTTGCAGAGGTAGTGGTGGTGGGAGTCTTGCTAGTAAAACTATAATTCCCTGCATCTCATTTCTTCTGTATAGACACAATGGTACACTGAACCGGTTCACAATGCCACACTTCATCACAGTTCTCATCTGCATGCACACTGAAAGTTCACTGTCACATAAACCCCATACTTCCACGTGGTTAGCCCTTCAGAATAACAGCCTTGTTGGAAGCGTGTACAGTGTTTTACAGTTCATCTGAGGGAATTTGAAGGGTTTCACATCACCAAAATTTTAGTATTCATATGCCAACAGTGGTGTAGGTCTATACATGACATTTATTCCCTGAGGTCCTGCTGTTTGTGCACCACTTGTGTAAACTAGAAAAGAGCTTCTGATACTTCATCTAACCATGTACTACTGTGTCCCTAAAGAATACATTCACGCCCAGCGTATGTCAAACAGTCCTTGAAAATAACTGCTCAGGCCTCAATTTGAGTGCAAGCTGGGTGGGTCCACACTCCAGAGCCGGAAAGTATTTGTCATCCAAATCAGATTTTGTGTTGCCACGGGAGACATGGGTGCACACAGAGAGGATGCATACAATATGAAACAAGAGTAGTAACAAGGCTGTCATCACGGAGAAATGTCAAATATTCCGCCCGCTGCCGACTCCTCAGCGCAGCCTGCCGCTGTCGAGGCCCGGCCCACGCAGTCAAAAGTTCACAACAACAAGAGAGGGCATTGTGGGTTTTCTCTAATCAGAAGGGCCTTCCCGTTAGAGCCGAGCTCTTCTGAATTCTAACTATGCCAACAGAGATATGGAGTAGGATTAAACTCGGAGTGTGTGGACCTCCTCAATGCTGGGGTCAAAATGCAATTTTAAAAAACTTTGAGCACTTGCTTTTAGCCTGGGTGGAAGGTCTGGTGGGCGGGATTCGTCATTTTGGGAAAATGTCAGTCGGTCACAGAAAGAGATTTGATTGGATCTTAGACTGAACTCAGGGGGAACAAGCACGCATTTTCTCACATATTATTCCCAAAAAAAACCACAGCTGCTTCCATTATTACTGAAGATGAAGAGCTTTCTTCCGTCTAAAGCCAAAACCCACAGAACTCAAAGTTGCAAAAAGGTGCTTTATGTTACTTTCAGACCAATAAATCATCAATCCGGAGTAAAAAAAGCAAACACAACATCAGATGGTGATTCAACTTTGCCAGTAACATAAGATGGCAAAAAATAGTACATAATCATTATATGAGCTATGTGAGAATTAAAGTCACGACACAAGTCAGCACCTTTCTGTTTGTACACAATAGCAAACTGAACATCTGTGGGGTTCGGGGCACTGGTTGGACAAAGCAAGTTGGCATTTTTCACTCAATTCCGCCATTTTATCAACCAAACACTTTATTAAGAAAATAACCAGCCAATCTATAATGAAAGTAATGCTAGCCCTAAAAATGAGAAAAATCCACAAGACTTTCTGCCAACTAGAGGACTCCTACTCTGCCAAAGTGTCCTGCAGCAAGACAACACGTCCCAGGTTCCCCGGCTGCTGCTGTGTGTCTGATGCTGACATTTTATCTTTCTAATCCAGGGTAGCAAAGCTCCAAAAAATAATAATCCCAGTTTTTAAGAGTTTTATATATATTTTTCTTTAAAAGGTAGAACACTATGACACTGTAATAATGGAGTCAAATAATAAAATAGTCAATTTTGCGCCCATTTCTGATGACGTCACAGGTTTGACTCTCATGTCTCTGCTCATGCCTTCCCCCCCAAAAAACTGACTTTACCATCCCGGACTGCAGGAGCAACATAATAATTCATATTCACATCATTATTTTTAATACCTCTGAGTATTCTGGTAATATTTCATAATTGCAGTGGAGTGACCTTAGGACAAATGCCATTATGAGTTTAAAGGATGACGACTAATCTGAAAGATGTAATTCCCTCTGAATATTCGGAGGGCCTCGTCGACGCTCGGTATCATGTTTGAACTCAAGTTTTATTTATCCACCGCTATTTGATATCTTTAAGATACTGCAATACATATAAATTATTCATGTCAATTAGCTTTTCATCTTCCAAGATACGAACTTGTGTGATCCCTTTAACAACTATTTATTTCATGCTAAAACAGAGCTCTCCCTGGAAGCCCACTGCTATCGCCTGAGGACATGTCTTTTAAATAAAAGCATCAGAGCTTTGCATACCTACAATTTGCATATTAAAGGCACTGGGAGACAGATGATAGAAGAATTGGGTGAAGCAATCTAATCATCCCTCAACTCTGACTGGAATCCCAAACTCTTTTGGGTTTGGCCTTCGGAGACGCAGCAGCAGCAGCAGCAGCAGCAGCAGCAAAGAAACGTTCGCAAATGAGAAAAAAAAATCTTTTCAAGTTGTTATTGTTGGGTTTTGCCGGAGCTTGGTTGGTTGTTCCTGGGAGTGATCAGCCTCAGTTGTGCCGCGTTTTCTCTCTGTTCAACAGTGTTTCTGCTGCACTAGCTTACAAGTTGAAGACACGGTGGAGTGGAGAAAAGCCGACATGCTTTAGGTCTTTAAATCAAACCTATTTATCGTAAAGTATAATTCCAGTTTATTAAAACTTGAGTCTTCCTCCCACTGTGTTCCTGTCAGGTACGATAATGATGATGAGATCTAGACGCACAGTGACATTGCTAAAAATAGCTCTACAGGGCAAGGAAGACAATCAAGACAGGTTGTAAAGAAAGGCAACAGATTATCTGAACTGAGAGTTGTGCATGAACAACTATGGAAGAACAGTGGGTCAAAGATCAGCCATGATGTCAGTCTGTAAACTGATAATGTAACTGTAATAATTCTCCTGCTCTTCTTCACTTTATCTTCCAGATAACTTTGTCGAACCTGGTGGTTTGGTTGCAGCCTGACTGATGTTTTAAGATTTGGTGTCACATTACTGATTCTATCAGATATGCTGACTTCCTTCATTTCCTGCTTGTGTTTATGTATACTCTTTAAAAAATTTCAAAATAAAATAAAGAAAATATCTTGGCTTTGCAAATAGCCTGATTTATCCTTGAAGGTGGGTTTTACAGGACAGCAGCTGTTTCTTACAAGATTAAAAAAACATTTTAATAAGATGTCAGCGATTTACCTTGAGTTTCTACCTCAATGAGGAAGTCTTCTTCTTGTGACCTGACAACCACTTTCCGAAACGTGTCGTCCAGAGACATCAGTTCTGCTGCAGACATTCCCAGCAGCTCCGGTCACGTCTGAAAGCAAGACGGTGTTTTGATTATTTAAAAACACCTTCATCACATGTGTCATGTTTTGGTGAGGAGGGAGGATTTCTTTCTAGTGCCACTATTGTGCAACAACATTTAACAATTATACGGGAGAAGTCCATCATCACAGAGGTGCAAGGACGAACTGCGCGGCAACATTAGGAGGAAACTGACCAGAACAGACCGCTTTCACAGGAGATGTTTTGACTTGCTTCCCGGGAGACGCTGTGTGAACATTAATGTCAGCGGCGGCTCCGGACCATTTAAGCGCAGTAAACTATTCCACTAAACAAGCACACACACACACACACAACACCAGATCCCTGAAACTGGTAAAGCATTAATAATGTCATTAATTACACCTGCAGTCCCTTTGCTGTCAAAATGTCTGCTGTGATAAAGGTCTGTTCAATCTAGCTACAAACTGCATATTGAGTGAGGACAAAATGCCATTCTGGCAGTTAATGACAGAAATATGAGACATCAGGGGAGTTTGATGGAAAGCGCATAATCTGAAGAGTAAATAATATCATGTAATAATAAAAACCTGGTATTTAGTTAGGTAAATCGCTGCTGGTTGAGGACAGGTTGGTGAGATCTACCAGTATAAGAGTATTTTTTTATGTGAGTGTAGAATCTATTCTCAATGTTTTTATTTTAGACAGAGGTGCTTTTACTGTCTTCTGAGGTTATTTTGCAGGAATTTTAACAAGATTTGACTCCAACTCTGCAACAAATACAAAGTGGAGCTGTGAGAGTGTGTGTGTGTGTGTGAGTGTGTGTGTGTGTGTGCGTGTGTGTGTCCTCTCAGCCTGAATCATGCTGATCACCTCTGATACGCTGCTGCCCTGTGGCTACACATGCCCTGTTTAGGCAGAGACAAGAAGACACCAGCTACTATCATGGGCAAAGACTTCCAGCTCTGCAGTTTTGTGGTAAATCCACCGCACAGTGTGTCCGGATCGAGGAGAAAGTGGATCTGATGCAGATTTGATGTTTTTTATGTTCGGTTTTGTACATGTAAATTTTGTAAATGCTGCTGCAGCAAAAGACAAACAAACAAATAGTTTAATAAATCCACTGATTTGATGAAAGTAATAAAAAAAAAAGAACAAGAAGAAAACGCAATAACAATAACAGGAAGGCATAGATATCAAATGACAGAATGAGGAATGAAAAGAAAGAAAGAAAGAACGAAAGAAAGAAAGAAAAAGGAAGGAAGGAAAAGGAAAGAAAGAAAGAAAGAAAAAGGAAGGAAGGAAAAGGAAAGAAAGAAAGAAAGAAAAAAGAAAACGGAAGGAAGGAGAAAGAAAGAAAGGCAGCAAGTAATAAAGGATAACAGAAGTAAAGGAGGAAACACACAGGAATGAGAGGAGGAGGAAGAAAGGAAAAACCTTAAAGGGAGGCATGAAAGAATGAGGAAGAAAGAAAGAAAAACAAAAACAGAAGCCAGTTATGAACATATGCTGGTATCTAGAGAAAGAAAAAAGAAAAGGATGATGTGATTTTTAAGAGAAACTAATGAAACAGTGAGAAGAGTCTGAAGCAGAGCTGCAGAGCTGCAGCTCTGACTCCACATGAAGTGCAGTGAAGTCCAGAGCAGTAAACTTCTCAGCCAGCGTCACTCTGACTTCCTCTGATTTGTTTGCCCCGTGGCTACCGGCGTCCTGTATCGGCCGAGACAGACAGGACGAGAGAAGCCCCGGGTCCATCCACCCCACCGCTAACGGGTCACATCACACGCCGGTGTCACTCGCATGTCCACTCACTTCGGACCTGACCCACTTCACCGAGTCTGACCACCACTACCACACCACCACCACTATCATCATCATCATCATCATCATCGTCCTCCTCCTCCTCTCTGCCTCGGCCGATGAGCCCTGACACCCTGCAATCTGAGCCGCGGCTAATTAAAGCCTTCATACATGATCAGAGGCAGCGGCCTTTTCACCGACATCGTCACCGACAGCAGATTGATGCTCGGCCACATCACGCAAATGAGGGCGGCGGGGCGTTTACGAGAAACAGATCATTGTGATGAAGAAAACTTCTCTGACAAACTTCTCGGTGAAGAATGTCCATGTGTTCTGGGCAGGATGGTTCGGCAACGGGCATCAGTGGCGATTATTGTCTCTGCTGTTGTGGTGCTGTTCAACTGAGAATGTAACACGAACAATCAGAAAGAAGAAGAAGAAGAAGACATGTTTGCTATGAAAAAACTTTTTTAGGTTTGTAGAGTTAGAAGAAGAAAAAAAAAAAGGAAACTGAGCATCTCAGGCTGCTCCAAAAGAAGTGAAGTCTTCCTCCATCTCATTGTCGCATCTTGTGCAACACGTTGGCCAGACATCTTGGCTGCGTGTCGCGAGCGAGGTCCGAGTGGCGCGCAGACTTCCTCAGCACACATGGCGGCGCAGCTTCACCGCCACCCTCACCCCTCGCCACCGCCCTCCACGGATCCATTTAGAGCCTCTTTCCTGGAAGGTTCCACCTCGCCTCGCCCAGGGGACAAATGTGAAGCGTTACAGTCAGACAGGCTTTGTTACAAACGCTATGGTCTCACTGCTAGCACACCGGCTGGGCCCTGCTGATAGCTAGTGCCACTGCCAAGGTGGGCCCGAACACACACACACACACACACACACACACACACACTTACACAGAGTGCAACAAACTCCTCCAAGCTGAGCTCCAAGAGCACACAAGGACTGAATGGAGATGTACAGGAGGAAGCCAAGTACATGTCGACCCTAACAAGAACACAGCTTTTACAATCTGACGTGACATTATGGTCAAATGTAATATTTAGAAATCATTTTGAACATACAAGAACATTTTTACAGTCTGATTTCACAACAGAATGCAGGTAATGATGCTGCTCTCGCACATAAATGATTTTTGGTGCTAAGTTTCTGCAGGTTTCAAGGTTTTAAGGAGGTTTTAAGAATGACAGCATGAATTTCTAATGGTCTAATAAGCTTTACAGGCATGGACATAAAAGAACAAATAGTGCCAAGACCACTAAACACAAGGTAATAAATCTGTTAGTGAGAACATAATAATATAATTGGCCCAGAGACATTAGATGTTGACCAGGAAACGGAGATGAAAGAGAGAAGTGGTCAAAAATTGAAAACATCAAACTACAGAACTAGTGTGTTTAAATTTGAAAAGCTTTTATTAAAAAAAAAGTAATATTTTAATGACGTACGAATTTACTTTTTTGCATTTTAAAATGCACAGATTGATCATCAATCTGCCTCATCAAGTGTCACAAATGTTCAACGATTGGCTAAAAGTTAAAAAAGGCGAGCGTTTCAAAGTAAACTGCTGCTACTGGTTCATTCAAGTATTTCTGCAGCTTTTCTGTGACTTCAACTCCCTTTAAGTTGTTCAACTTGTTGTTTACCAATTACCTTCGAGGCTTCCTACCAGCAGGGACTTCTCTCTGCATTCTTTACATTTATATTTTATGTACTTGTTACTTGGCAGATATAGTGTTTCTCCTTCCCTGAGCCAATCTTCACTTCCAGTTGAAAAGGGACACGGAGGAAAATGTTTTCGAGCTCTGTGTTTAAAAGGCTTCAGAAGGTGATTTGGATCTCGGGCGTTGGAGATCGGCGGTAATCAGAAGCGGGTTTTGTTAAAAAAAAGAAAAAAAGAAAAAGAAAAGAAAAGAAAAAAAAAAACAGAAAACACCCACACAAGTTCACATGGCTCTCCCCTTCCCCCTGCCTTCCTGTGCAAATTTGGACATGATTACAAGTGAGAAAAGCCGAGGGGGGTCTGGCTTCACGGCAGAGATGGAAGATACGGCGAGTGTGTGTTTTTGTGCATGCATAGTTTTGCATGCGACTGTATGAGAGGGAGAAAGAGCCCCGCACACACAAACACATGCACATGCGCTCCAGCCACACAGAACATACAGTCCCAGAAACATGAAATTCCAAGTAGATTTAATATGCACAGTTGCACAAATGGCATGACTCGGAAAGCCTCCAAACCTCTCTTTCTGAGGTGAAAAACCTCCTGTAAGTACTTTAACAATGGCATTTTGCTGGTTTAACATACCAGTTATGATTGAATAATACTTTCTCGTGAGTCTTTGATCTCGAAAAAAGCAAAGCAAACCTAAATTTTGTACAGATTAAGGGTTGTTCAAAGCCGCAGAAGGACGCCAGTTTTTTTTCATCCCCTCTTCCCCTCCACCTTTTAAGTCGCCTGAGTGGAGAATCATTACACTTCAAAAGTACTGGTCCTCGCTGTAAAAGCCAATCATTAAATAAAAAACTCAGGGAAGAAATACACCTAATTACAGGCAGACAAACGCATATAATTCTCCCGTTTCTTTCCTCCTCCTGTAGAGCTCAGAAATGCTTTTTTTTTTTTTTTTTTTTTTTTTAAAAATGCATGTCGTCAACCGTTTGCGGGATTAAAACATACAACAGCTCAAGCACTTTTCACTTTACATGTCGAGGTTTCACCGGCTTGAAGAGATGAGAAAAAAAAAAAAAATTTTCAAAAACTAATTCCACAGAGGACAGGAGTTGTTGTCGGGTGTGTGGAGGCGTTTGGAAAAGTGGCACAACCCGAGTCTTTTGCAACACAGACGGTGAGACTCACTGCAGTGCGGTATGACTGAATCATCTCCTCGCGCGCTTCTGAATTTACTACTCGCATGTCATTATGGGTGAAGGCTGTCACAGAAAAGTGCAAGAGGGTCAAACTGCAAGGGAGTAGAAAGAGTGTAGCATCCACAGGCAGAGAGGTGATACTTCCGTTAGCAACCTTTATTTCCATGAGAAGCTTACAATCAATATTTTAATATTAACGATGGATCACATGACTGCTGGCAAGTGGGAGAGGTCACTCAGTGTTGAACCCACAAAGAATTATCACCCACCTCTGCAGTTCCCTTCAATTTTATGGAGTGTTTCAGCATTGTTCAACTGTCTGGTTTGACAACCAGCAACTTCACCGGTCTGGTTCGCTCTCACCGGTGTCGTTTCCAGGCTCAGCAGCTCTAAAAACAGACCGTATGCTAGCTGCTCCGCACAAAATGGCAGACAGACAAAAAAAAACAACAACATCTACAACAAAAACAGAGCTAACACAGATTGAATATTAGACCTACGTTCATCAGGCGATAAGGTTTCCTCCATATCTGCCGGATCAACAATATCATTATGCACAGATTGTCTCTGCTGCGACCAGGACGCCAAGGTTTCACTGAGTTTTCCATTCAGGATGTTTAAGGGAGCTATGGTAACACAAACTCATGTTACTGTGAGACTATAAAAGCAAGTGTGTGAAAACTAAATTCTATTATACGATGGAAATAATCAAATTCATCATAAGAGGTGAGATTTCTGACAATAACAATCACAGACAAAGACTAAAGCTGTATGTCTGTGTCTCTGTTAGAGCAGTCAGCTGTTTGTTCCTCCTCATTTTTTAGTGTATTTTAATCTAATTAATCTGGTTTCAGTCCCAGATCCTCAATCGTACGACAGGTTTCACACGAGAGGATGTGAACGTGTGAGTGAGTATATGCTATATCCTGTGATAAAAGACTGGTTGTCAGTGTTTTCTGTGAGTCAACTTCAAATTTATACGTCAAACACAAAATACAGAAATGATTTTTCACTTTTTTCTACACTCTTCAAATATCACCACAACAAGCTAATCTTTAGCAGCAAATTAGCTGACTGTCACTTAGCATTAGCGTTAAATTGGATCCTACTTTTTTTTTTTTTTCACACCTCACTGATATTTGAACACTAACATTAGTTACAAACATCCAAGAAGACGAAGTTACACTTGCCTCTTTGAACATTACACTTCCCCTGTGGCTTGAGATTGAATTATATTTCATTTACAGCGTAACAGAGCTGACGGAAGGCGACCGTCCCAGCCTCTTGTCCTGAATGAAAAGTATTTGTTGTACTTTTAGTGAAAGTGACGCACTTCACTTGTGGGGATCCTACTCTCTGTGCACTGGCTTGTCTGAAGTTCCCAGACAATAAGGTCTGCAGTCGGACTCTTCAGTACTTCACACTGAATTGTGATTTCATGTTGGTTGGATTCTTAAAAAACACCATCTGAATATCACATTACTGATTTCATCCACGGACCATTAACTGCTGAACTCCTAAAAGTTCCCTTCACCCATTACTCCTGTCCCACATGTTCATTTTCTTAAGATATTAGGCAATTTAATTACAGTTAAGAGCATTAAGGAGCAATTTTAAGTATAATTTGCAGTTCATGAACTGTTTTTGAAAATTACTCTTAATATAATTAACTTCTGTCATTAGGCCTAATCCCTGCAGGCTACAGAGGGAATGCTTCCTTTAAGAAATTACATACATGTAACGCTACATTCATTCCTTTTCAGCAGGAAGGTTGGACTGCAAAGGTTTGTCTCCTCAATGGAGTAATTATCCATTTCCAGTGAGAGAGTACAAAACAGTGCTAAGTCCATTAACGGCTGGGAGTCTCTCTAGCATGAATAATCATAAACCAACCAAAAAAAGTAATTGGCCTGTTCAGAAGACAAAAATACACAGAGAGGGAGAGGACACATTTGAAGTTCATTTACTTGAGAATTTAGGGGAAAATGCCAAAAAAGGAGGGCAAAGGGCAAGAAATCATGGATTTTTTATGACCACATTAACCCTGCATTGAATTGCACTGTCTCTTCATTCTCTGGTGAAGTATACCGCTTAATTAGAGCAGATATTTCCTTGTCGAAAATACTGGGGCCCAACGTCTAATTAAATCAAGAGGAAGGTGGCGTATTAGTGATGGGAACACCCAGGCAGCCATCCACCATCGGCCATGATGCCTTCATAAAAAATGCATGCCGCTCCCCGAGAAGAAAAGCTCTAATTTACAAAAAAGGAAAGGAAGAGGTTGAAAATTCATTCAGGGCTGGGTCTCAGTGGGGCGAGCCTCGCACCTTGACGGGTAAATGATGGTTTGCTTAACGTCTCCTCTGATGAGGTTAAGAACGTGTCACTTTGTCTTTGGCCGAGCTTTAATCAGGCTCCAGCCGGCCCTCTGGCACGAGCCGAGGCTTCGCAGGCGCGTAACTGACCGGTGATTTAGAATGATATGATTACACCTACACCGGCATGCTGCGCGCTGGTGTGAATTAGCCTCCCTCCCTCTAGAAAATGTGTAATGAGCGATGTTCCCTGCTCCCAGCTGGGGCCCTGCGGACTCAGCCATGAGCCGGCATCCTAATCAGCCGTCAGCCAAAAAAGCCGCTGTTGCCGGCGCATTAGAATCTGTGTTTGTGCATATCAAAAGATTTCCACAAACGCATTGGCAAAACACATAATCACTTACCCCTCAGAGGGAGAGAAGGGAGAGGCTGGATGAACGATGGACAGACTGACAGAGATCGTTTCCTTTGAGTGTTGAAGGAAACCGCTGTCGTCACGTGACGAGCTGGCAACTGGTATCGGTCGCGTGTTTTAACTGAAGGAGACGGTGAGAAAGAGGAAAGTCAGACTCAACACACAAGAGCAGAGAAATGATCAAAGTCATAATGAAAAGATGAAGTTTTGTCTGTGATGTTCCTGCATATGAGCTGAGAAAATACCATGAAATGACCACTGAGCTCATGAAGGTCTTTCACAGCAGGTGTCCCTTCCTGCAAAGGGCTAGATTCCAGTTTTTCACCTCACCCGATTGGCCGATTGCAAGATGATAAAAGCCATTAAAAAAGGTTTAATTTCCCCACAGTTCCTTTTGACAACTTTTCTGAAAAACTGCTTTCATAGACGACAGTGTTTCACACAATCCAGAACAAAACTCTGTGCATGATGGGAAGTTGTGGCAGATACTCCCAGAAGTCATAAAACAGGATACAAGGTGAAAGCGAGAGTACCTTTTGCGTTTTTTTAGTGTGTGTGTGTGTGTGTGTGTGTGTGTGTAAATGCGTTTACCTTGTGTGTGTCCGCCTCTCTGTGTGCTGCTGGCACTTGATTCATTTTCCACTGCAGAGATTCTTCACCTTCAGCACTGATGAACACAAACAAGCAGAGAGAGAAAGATGATCGGAGGGAAGCAGAAGATTCACCTTCATCAATCCAGAGAGAACTCCGTGTCAACGTGGTGCGATGCAAAAATGCCCTGTTTTAGGTCGGAAACATTTATACTGTCAAAACGAAAAAATAAAATTCTCAGAGTGTCCAGCTTGTTAACGAAGCAGATAACAGATGTTGCAGTTTTAAAACAGGTGACACACCCTTCAGCAGACCTACAGTCAGGCTCCATGCAGAGGCCCCCGGGGACAAAACCTTCTCTGTTGGAAACATGTACAGGACTTACACTGACAGGCTACAGCCTATGATCACAGCCTGAAGGACGGCGTCAACACCTGGAGATATATTCTATCATAGAGGATTTACAGCACAATGAATGCCACCACACATTCCAGAGCCGGCAGCAACAATATCAACACACTTTCCTACAGTGTGTAACTGAACCATAAGCAAGGACACACTGGCCCACTGGCCCCCACCCTCCAACCTATACAGTTCTTTGGTTGAGATTCTTCCATCAATGACACGCAAACAAACGCACGCACGCACGCACGCACGCTTGATTGAGTCATACTGCTCTATGTAGGTAAACAAATAATAACATTATGTAACCTGTATCATTCAGGAAAAACAACCAATTCTTTTCTGCCAGAAAACGCAACGTGTGTATTATGTTGTTGTTATTTAGCCACAGTTAAACTTTATTTTGACACAAAAAAATCCACTAATTATGTTTAACAGTTGGCTAAAAGTAGCTAAGTTGAAATAGGTCGAAACTGGTAGATAAATTGTAAAGTTGTAACCTACCGGTAAAGGAGGGGGGGGGGGGGGGGGGGGGGGGGCTCTGACACTCAGCTGAATGGATTGAACTTTGGCGACGTTAACCTCTCCGGACTCTTTGCTAATGCTAATGCTTGCTAGGACGACTTCAGAGAACAAGTGGAGGGAGTTGGTTTGTAGTTTCTCGGGTGTCCTGTTCTGTTCTTGTTTTCCCGTGATGTTTTGAGAAGCATCTTTCTCTGGCAGACAAACTCCCGTGGTAACTGGTCACCGGTTCACCTGAGGTGACGTCATCATCACGATGCGTTCCCAGCCAGCAAACCAAAAACCAAAACCAAAAACCTTTTATTTGCAAATAAAGTAGCTCTACATTCATTGCTTCATGTTTCAACACAAACACTCAATTGGTTTATTTAATTTGATTATATAAATATAAAATATATAAAAACAACAAACAAAGGCAGGATGCGGCCACAGTTGGTGGCGGTTTAAACCCTCTAGTGGCCGGAGGACCAGTTGGCCCATATTCCTGCCTTGAAAGAAAATCTGGATAAAGTTATTGTTATCCTTTGAATAAACTTTATTTATATATTCAGTTAGTACAGAGTGTCAGCCAGCAGGGGGCTGCTCAACGGGAATGGCCTGTGTGCTTCTGAGCAAGTGTCAAAACAATAAAAAAATAGTATATTTAAACTGTTGAATAACTGGGGCTAAAATCTTAGTTGAATTTCCATTAAATGTTCAAATGCTTTCTTAAATGAAAACCCACCTTTGTTTTGTTTTCTATGAATCACATCTGTGTTACTTTGGGCCTGTGCAAAATGAACCAATAAACTTTCACTCGAGCAGTGTTCTGCAGCGGTAGAGTCGCTGTTCCTCTGTCCCTGTCCCTTTCCCAGATCTCTGCAGGAGTCTGGTTTACCATTGCCATACCATGACTCTGCTGTGCCAAACGTGGTGTTTCGGTGGGAGCGAGAGCATGAAACGATAAATGCAAATTAATAAAATTCCACGCGGGGGTCTTTGCAGAGCTGTCCAACATCACCACGGTGCACCGAACCCCCTCTGATGGTGAGAGTATTGTTGTCTTTGTGACGCTCTGCAGCTGCTGTATTCACTGGAAGAGGCAGCGATGGGACTCTGTCCCCTCAGACTCACACTGTCACCTCCAGTTCACATGCCAGTCAGCACAAAACAGTCTGTAATACATCACAAACATCAAGCTGATCCTGTGATGATCCGGAGAGGGAAGAGGATGAGAGATTTTTTTTTTCCTCTTCACCTAAGTGCAAGTTCACTTGGCATTCTGGGAAATGTAGGAAATCACTGATTGAGGCCTGAAATAGACTAAATAAATTGTGATTTAAAACCATTGTATTAGTTTTTATAATGTAAAGTTGACCTTTTATTTCGGCCTGCTGTATGATTCCCGCCTCGCTCTTACCTTCTCTACCTTCTGCTAATTTCTTTTTTTGTTTATGATCTGGGAAGCGTTTTGGATCTGTTTTGAAAAAAATGGCGCATAAATAAAGACTAGTCCCTGGAATGCATAATAACGCTCGGCAAAGCATTAAGTGCCAGGCAGGAAGAAAGACACACAGTCCAAAGTAATGCAGTAACGTCCCCACATTAGGCAGGATGAGTTTCTTTTATCATCTTCTTCCTATCCCCTTTTTTTTCCTCCTCTGTAGCACCGCTGGCACCGGGCTGCACCACCTGCTCCGGGACTCTTTTCGCTCCGGCCAGAATGAACAGCTGGCTGCTCTTCTGACGCTCTGATTGGCTAATCCCTGCTGGTCACTTGCGCTTTTCCTCCCTGCATGTCATTGAACTTTCTCTCGCCGAGTGCCAGGTCCGAGGAGTGCTCACTCTCTCTCCCGCTCTCGTCTTTGCCCAGGCCCGTCCTTCATGTGCCCTGTGAATGGTCCGGGTGGCATATGGGGATATGTAAATAATTTAATGAGGTCAAAAGTGTGAGAGTCTCCTCTACTTTACCCTCAGCCAAACCCTCCTTCCAGGGCAGCAATGGATAAATAAAGAGCGTTCTTACAAGCAGTATTTGGGTCCAGCGTTGACCTTTATCACTCAGCGTCATCCTCCTCTGATAAGACTGAGCCTCTTCCTGAATAAAGCCATCCTCATGTTCATATCAGCTGGATTTAAAGGAAGTGACGATGCAACATTTTGCTGTTTTTTTTATTTTTTATTTGCAGCATCCTGGAGATTTGTCAGCACCAATCAACAACAAAAAAACAAAAAAACGGTGGCGTGAATGTGGATTGAGGGAAGCCCATGTAAAAACAGCTCCAGTGGTCATCAGCTCCGCACTGTGCCTTTGATGTTAATGGAAAGCCGTATGTTCAATACTGTCGCTTTCACTAGAGAAATATTGTCAGATGCTCCAGATTTCAGACTCTGGTTCGGTCTGTAACAGTCAGGTTACGAAATCAAACCGAGTGCAAGAAACACAGAAAAGCTTCTTGGAGTTCTCAGAATTTTATGTAGACTCAGCAGGGCATTAACAGAAGCGAAAAGAAAGTGGGTCAGAAAAGAAAAAGAAAAGAAAAACAACTGACACTAGCCAATAACACTTGGCAACTAATAATGTAAAGTAAATCAGTGATTACTCGACAGATGACAGAAAAGAGAAAGAGTAGAGAGGACAGTGGAGGAGAACAGGTGAATGACAACAACATGTATCCAAATAGTAAAATCTCCAAACGGCAGCAAGAAAACTGCTAGAACTTGGACACCCTGAAATCCTGCGAGGTGGCGACCTGGTCAATCATCTGACGAGAGAAGAAAAATCTACCTTGGCCTGTAAGCCTGTAGGCTCCAGCAGCCCTCGCTGGCTTCCTGAGTGTGACTGGATTGGTTTTTACATCTTCAGCTGAGAGCAGCCTCCTCTCTTCTTCAGACGCTAAACTACCTCAGTCATTCATTTCTTTTTTATTTCAGGGGCTGATCTGTTCTCCAGCGCAGCTCAGACTGACTTCAACATGGAAAAAATACACTTCAAATCCCCAGTTGCAACCAAACCTCAGACCTATTTTCATTCACTGGCCTCCGACGTGTTGTCATGCTCTATCACTCTTATTTTGTGCATTAAAGCGTGATCTCTTTTCCCTTACGTCTTCATTTTGCTGCTGATGTTCCATGCTCTGCCTCCCTTTTTTCCATATTGTAACCCTCCTGCTTCTTAAAGCTCATTTACGTGCTGGTTTTGTATTTTTAAAGCTGCGTATAAATAAAGTTGACTTGACAACCGAAAGCCACTGCGCCTGTACCTCATACAGTAGATGACAAATTAGCTTCTTCTTTTTTTTTTTTTTTGTCTCCAGGAGGATGAGAAATGCAGGTAGAGGAGCAGGACTGAAAAAGAAGATGAATAAAACAAGACAAGAGGAGTGTTTTCAATGCAAACAAGTCGATTTTACTACTAAGTGTATCTGTGGAAGCAGTAGAGTAGCCCGAGGCAAAATGTACACTTAGCTTTGGTCTATACGAGGCCCAGCAGTGAATCATCAGAGCTCAGCTGTCCAAAATACACCACCAATCTGGCCCAGGCATATGGCTGCATGACACTCGGATGAATTACTACTACACGCTCGTGTTGTTGTTTTTCCTCCCGTTTAAATGTTCTATATGCCGGCCAACACTCCCAACACCGTTTTACATCAGAGCAGATCCGAATCGCTGCACTGACGCCTGAGAACAGAGCCGACAGGTCTGAGGATTTTAACGTAGGAGCGAAATCATACGCATCTTTCAAAGAATGTCATTATTATTATTATTATTATTATTATAGATAATGTTTGCTTGCCTTGACAATGACTGAACCTGGACTTACATGTTCAGCACAGTACTCAGAGTGTTTGGTTTAAACTGCTGGGACTACCAAGTGGGTGGAGTTTGGTTCAAAGGACAATAAAAGAGTAGAAAATTGAAAACTGAGCATGTGATAGACAGTTTTTGATATTAAGTTCACAAAAAAATCAATCGAGGGGCCCCATCATGAGGCTTGATTGCAATTAAAAGCCGTCTTCCACGGAGCCCGGGCTAATGCTCTGAGACAGTATTGATCAGTAAATGTAAGACTAGATTGGATCAGCATCAGCATCAGCCACTATTCAAACAGTGACAACTGGAATTCATACAGACAAGAGAAAAATAAACTCTTTGTCAATGGAGTTGTTATCTGCCTCATCCAAAGCTGAAACGCTTCAAACATCAGGGTATGATGAGTCCTGGGAAATAAATAACATTTCAGCTGAGATAGTTTTCATCAGGTTTGCATTAAAAATCTAATATTTCTTTCTTTTTTTTTCTCACCTTTTATCTGGTTTTTCCCTCAACATGAACTAATGTAATCTTTTCCTTCTCTTTCTTTGCTGTTTCCTAATTCAGCAATTCCCCGTCTGCATGCGTTGCTCTGAGGTTGCAGGAATATTTCATCACATCCATCTCGAACTTTGACCTTCCCATTAGTTGCTTGTGAAGTCAGAGACCGGCGAAATTCAAGCTAGTATGCAAGTCTAATAGATGTAAAATGTAAAAGTGGAGGAAGGTTGAAATTTCTCTCTTAATGATAGCGATGTACTCCAGAGGATTCCCTCCTTGGCCGCCTTGACACGAGCGCTCATTTTTCGCATGTGTAATTGTCCAGGCGGTTCACAGCACATTATCAGATTCATCAGCTAATCATTTAAGACCCCCTCTTTTATCTACAAGATGGTCTGCGAATGATCCGATGGTGCGCCGATCGATAGGAAAATCGGAATATGCAAAGTGCGTTCTGATGTTTGGCATCGCTCAACCTTTGGCGCTTTCATCTCGGCCTTTTGATGTTGCTTTTAATCTGCATAACGCAGTGTGAGTGGCTAACGGAGTTGAGCGTCTCCTTCAGTGGAGAGGACTCTGCTGCTGGACTCCACCTGTCAGGCCTCAATAAAGTTTCTACATGAGATTTAATGGCTGGAGAGATGAACGGATCCTGTGTCGTTAAGAGAGCAACGGGCAAAAGTTTTGATGCTCTGAGTCCAAGGTGATGCGTTCAAATGTCTTGTTTTGACTGGTTAACAGTCAGGAAGCCAAAGATATTCAGTCTAAAATGACATAAAACAAAGAAAAGCAGCAAATACTCACATTAGAGAAGCTGGATCCGGCTAATATTTGTCGTTTTTACTTTATAAACGACTTCATCGATTATTAAAATTGTTGTTGATTAATTGTTGATCAGTCGTCTAAGGGATTAATTGACTTCTTGCACTAATTCCCACTATGATATAGACATATGAGCTCAAGGTGCTTTAATAAAAGCTTCTACAGAACACCAGATGCTGTCATAATTAAAACAGTCGACAGCTGTTTGTTTAAAAAATAAATAGACATTTCTGAGAGAATGAAAATCGGAAAAACAGTGTTTAAACATCTGTTTTTCTTTTCCATTTAATTGAATATTTTAAGGACGAGGCTGACGTAGTTTTCTGTATCTTTCTTATAATCAACAAACCCCATTAAAATACTCAAACATAAATCTTCAAAAATGGTTCACAAATATATAGTTTCATTTTTTTTTAAAGGCTCAGTGGTTTCCTCAAACAGTCAGGCACTGCAGCTTTTAGTAAAAACAACTAAAACAGGAAGAAATAGTGAATTTCTTGGGGATTATTTTCTGTGGTGGATTAATACACACTTGGGGGACTGGTATTTTCCAGCTGGAGGATGAATCCATTGAGTCCAAATTAATTCCATTGCAAAACTTTTAAGATCAATTTATTGTTGGTGATTTTTTCCTTTAAATACTTGTGTTGTTGTTGTTTA
This sequence comes from Seriola dumerili, assembly GCF_002260705.1. Taxonomy (NCBI): domain Eukaryota; kingdom Metazoa; phylum Chordata; class Actinopteri; order Carangiformes; family Carangidae; genus Seriola; species Seriola dumerili. The sequence continues at coordinate 1,779,386 of NW_019174273.1, read as the reverse complement.
TTGTGATGTGACTGGTTTAAAAAGTGGAGAACAAACACAGGTGAAAAGATGCGGAACATGTCGGGTTTGACTTTATCATCTAAATAAGACATAACAAGCAGGGCCGGGGTCAATTCACTTTGATCCATCTGAAAATGTGAATTGAAACTGTATGTAATTAACATAATAATGAAAAGCAGAGCTCCATCCTCAGTGGTTTCTGTATAAACTGGATATGAGAGGAGAAAGATTTTTGGAGAGAATTTAAAGTGACTTGAGCCCGACGTTGCCAAGCAAACCTCACAGTTTGTTCTCTGCGAATAAACATGAAGCGCTGAGGGTTTGGTACTCTGTAATTTGGCTACTTTTATTCGAGCAGGGTCATTTTCAAGAGAAATTACAAATTAAGAATTCAATAATACTTTTACAAAGACATTTCAGGAAAGATTCTTCTTCAGTCATGATATCATACATAGTATTTAACAGTCCCTCTTCATTTTTTTAGCTTAAAAAAAGAAACAAAGATGAAGAAAGTGGAATTTTTCAGTCGAAAATACAGTGTTTTCACAATTGTATAAAAGTTCCCAAATTTGGAATTTTCCAGTAACTGGAAAATAAAGGAAATAAAATAAAATAAGATTAAACTTCGCATTTCACAATGTTTCAAAACACAATAAATGCTCTCTTTACGTAAAATTTGCCCCTATGATCGACACCATGTTCCTTTTTACTAAAATATATCTATATATTGAAGACCTATAGTACTGTACACAACAGTATGAAATAAATAAAATTAGGAAATATAAAATGGGCCACATAAATAATGTCTTTTTTTCAACCTACAAATAAAATGAATGCAATTTGCTGTTTTCAAAAAAAATGGTTTGGTGTAATACTGACAAGTTAAAAGAAAAGAAACTGAGAAAACATTGCACAACATAATGTAAACTAAGGAACTGCTGCCTATAAGTCTTAATACTGACACGGGTGCTTCAAAGAACAACGGTGAACCATTTCATAATACTGAAGCTGGTGAACAAAAGTAACCTTCCTTTTACACAATACGAGGGTGGCACTTGCAGAAAACACACAGGTTAAAAGGTTTGCATATAAGGCTTCTTTTTTCTTATCAAAAACACCTTACAAAGGCTTCGTCCTTCATTTTTTTTCCCCCATACCATCTGTCCATAAACTGTATTTTCCCTTAAAACGAAGGTCTCTTTAAAACTTCATCCTCTTAAAAAAAAAAACCAAAAAAAAAAACCTCTAAGCTCCTTCATACAGTCTTTTGTTTAAATTCCTTCATTTGAAGTTGATTCAAGAGGCCTAAAACAGTGTGGCTGGAGATGTTTGTGGCCGGGCAACAGGGCAAAACTAAAGACGACACCGTAGGTAGGTAGGTGATAACAAAGGTAATATCGAAGGACTGTAGTGCAGACACTACTGCTCTTTTTCCAACACTGTATAAATATATACATAGGCAATACTTTTTATTATTTTTGTTCATGATTATAGAAGCGGAGTGCAATTTGTACAAGTCACTAGTTGTGCTATAAATACTATGGAACACAGGGGGTTTATTTGAGGAGGTTAGCACCACACATATTTTTAGGCCTTAGTACTGTACATTTTTTGAAATGTATTCATTTATTCATTGTTCGGTTTGCATAATGCAGCTTATTTCACAAACCCATGCCTCCCTTCTCTAAACGCCTCCTCCAGATTGATTTTTGAGTCCATGTCTTGTTCGGCAGACATCTCCCCCCCCACCCCACCCCCCGAGGAGTCTGTCAAAGAAAGCTTCCCGGAAGCTTCAGGCACGTGCACGTACAGCTTAAAACACGGTGTTTTAAACCGAGTAGGTAAGAATACTGAACCGAAAGAGAGAAACTTAAAACTTCTAAGATGGGAAGCTTTTGAAACGTCGTCGCCGATTACATGCCATCCTCCATTGTGTCCTCGTGATCCGATTTGGTTTCCGTTTTGCCGTCCAGCGAGCTATCGTCCATTGAGTGCTCTCCGTTCTCCTCCTCGTCCCTCAACGTGTCCGGGTCCGTGTCCATGCTCTTGCTTTCCTCCTCCTCCTCCTCAAACTCGTCATCCCTCCGTCCGATCTTGGCATACGTTCCTTCCACTTCCTTCCGTCCCTCTCTGATCCCTCCGTTCACGGCGTCGTGCCTCAGGATGGCCTCGCGCTCCGCCAGCTCCGGGTAACCCTGAGGTGTCATACCCTGCAAGTACGCCCGGCTCATCAGCAGCTCCGTGGGTTCCAGGTGACCCTTCTCGCGGGCCTCCCTCTCGGCCGCCTCCCGCTCCTCGGCCTCCCGCTTGCAGTAGGAGTAGCGGTGGTTCATGTGCTGCGAGTAGGAGCCCGAGTGGGAGAACCTCTTCCCGCACTTGTCGCACTGGTAAGGCTTCTCCCCCGAGTGCAGTCTGGAGTGCTCGATGAGATGGTGTTTGTGTTTGAAGGCTTTCTTGCAGATCTGGCACTGGTGCGGCCTCTTGCCTGCGGAGACACAAAACACAGAGCGGGGACGTGAGTGGCCTGCTTCGCTCATCCTGCTGCTACAACAAATTACACAAGTCAGAAGAAAGCAAAATGTTGAGGAAAAACTCTGATGAATTGGATGGCATGGAGTAAAATGACATCACGGAGCATTAAATCCAACTCTGACTTACGACTTAGGGCTATTTGTTTATTCAAATTGTGAGCACGATGAGAAAGTGCGCTCGCATTCATGGGCCTACATTATGGAAATTCCCTCCCGTGGTTAAAGCATGGAGAAACTCAACCACAACTACTTATTTTAGGCCTGCGTGCCACACTGATGAATGCAACATAAATAAACTACTGCAAAGCAAACAAACAGAGAAGGCGCGACAAAGGAGTAAACAAATCCGAGATGGGCTGTGGGGGGGGGGAGGGGAGGGGGGGGCTCCAAGGGGTTGCCCTGCTTATCTCCGAATACAATTCAAGTTCATGGTGACGCCCGGCCCTCCATTAGGTTTTGGGCTGGGGCTCCTCCGTCGACCAAATGTGACGGGACGCTTTGGATGCCAAGGCAGAAATGAGAAACCCAAGCCGGCCACAAGGGCAGGGTGAGATAGTTTTATGACACGGGGCCATAAACTGTCTGGCTAAATAAATGTCCTCCGGCTTGTAATGTGGCCACACGGCTGCTGTTACACTTACAGTTTATTCCAAACACTTACTGCTCACCAACCTGAACTTCTTCACTCCCTTAAAGCCTAAAGTTACCGGCATGTTTTTTCTTCCACTACTAATAAGTCTCCAAACATCTAATGTTGGCTTCTTTCTCCTCGTCCCTGCTGCTCACCACGTGTGGAAATATGGCTGTCTGTCTCACACAAATCACATGACTCCCCTCTGACACTCGCGTCCACCAGCCAACAGGCTTTCAAACTCCACTTCTGTCTAACATCTGGCCGGTTCCACTGCACTTCTGAGCCTCGTATTATTGTTAAAAACAACACACGGTGACATGAACATGAAAGCGTCGCGTCCTGAGTGAGACGCAGGGGCGCTCCGGAGATAACGCGTCCCGTTTTTTAAAGAGTTCGGCGCACTGTTCTGACGGTGCACCCTCCCTCCCTTTTATGTCCGACCAGATAACATGAAGGCTGCATAAAGCACTGAGCGCTCTGCTACAGATAGTGGATAAAATAAATGATGCAACCTAGTGAAAGAGGATCTCTGTATAATAACTATAATGAAAGACTTGTTATCAGTGCTCTGAAGCTTCTGAGCGCTTCTCCGCTGATGGGATCTATCGCCAATAATGGTGCCGATAAAGGCATTAGGGGCCTTTTGCTGGCTTTATATATCTAGGTGAATTGATGTGTGTCTTTTGAGATAGCAAAATGGTTAATACAGCGGGATATGATTGGAAAATAAAGAGCACAATCACTTGAAAAGATAGCTGAAGTCTCCCTTTGCTTGTCTACCTGCATTAATTACAGATTACACTCTCTCTTAATATTTTAGAAAAGAACACACAAAGCTTTAAACACACACTTTCAAACTTTCTGTTTTGAAAACTACTCATTCGTTGGCATCTCAACCCTGTCAATGAAGAAGCAAGTTAGGTGTTGGTTTACATATACAACTTAAGGGTAAAACAGAGAAAGAAAGAAGGAGAAAAGGGGTAACATAAAATATATATTCATACTGAGAGGATTTGGCAACACAAACATTTAAAACATAAAAAAGCATGGGGTTTAAAATAAGGGTCTAGAACAGTATATACCTGTGTGTTCATATTTGTGTCTTAGAAGGGAACTGCTCTTCTGGAATGTTTTGTCGCACAAGTCACACGCGTACATACCACTTTCGGTCTTCTTAATCTTCTTCCGCGACAGACAGGAGTCGGGGTCTGTCATGTCGTCCAGCCCTGACATGTAATCTGGTGTACCGTCGAGCAGGTCCCCCTTAAAACACAGAAACAAATAAAAAAAAAAAAGAAAAGAGAGAGAGAAAAACAAAACATAGCAATGAATCTTCCCGTGTGATGAAGGGCTTTTTCCTGTTTCTGAGAAAAGTTTGTTGGGGATAATTTGAAGAGGGAGCGGGTGGTTTCTGGGAAATGAAGTGCAAATACTTAATTAAATTTCAGGAAATGTCATAAAAAATGTGTATTTTAGGATTAAATGTCACAATATTACTATTACATGACGTGTAAGTGAGCAAATATTGCTTTTATTTGAATAAAAGTTACTCAGTGTTCAAAGAAACGACCTTTGTGCCACTTAATGTGGCCAGATAAAACAGTAAACTGAACTGTACCCCCCCAAACAATCACACTGTGCTCCATGTTCTCATGAATTTTTGATTAGAAGCACATAGCGGCATTGATTTCTTATAAAACTTTCAGCTCTGGAGTAATATCAGCCATCTATAACTGACATGCTCCCCGTTATGAAGCTCGGCCATAATGGTGTGTTCAGTGTGGTCCAATTTTGTACAGGAGTGTTAATTCTGCACATTCCTTTAAAATTGTCCTTTATGATAAAGATTAGTCCTCGACTTTAATTGATGGAGAACAATATTACAACATTAGAGGAGGCACAGTGAAATTGCAAACTCATATAATGATTAAAATCAGAAGGTGCACCTTAATGGCCAATATTGAGCCACCAAAGCTTCCTTTAATGAATATGTGTGTGATAATGTGTGGACAGCTCCGCACTGTGTTTTAAGAAGGGACCACTATCACTCTGCAATCAATTTGAACTAAACGCCTGTAGCTGTATTTTTAAAATCTAATTTAATAACTTAGAATAGGAAACATTATTAATACTTTTTTTCATCAAAATGGTTCCCTCTATGTTAAACAGCCTTCAGCATTCACTGGTAATGAACATGGAGACTGTGCATTATTAATCCACATGTAGAAGCTCATTTTGGCTTTGGCTCTCTTTAAAATGCAGCAAAGTTGCGATGGGAAATTTCACAGAAGTGCACAGCTCCGGGGCTCACCTTTGTCATTTTTACAAAGGCCTTTCACCCATATTTAATAACAAAATATCTGAGTTCAGGCCAGCGCTGGAAGAAGACTGGAGTCAGGAGCATTAATGTGTTCCACACGCAGCAGCGGGTAAAATTTACAGTGGAGTGGTAACAATTAGAGCTTTACTGAGATTAGATTTTAGGGCCAACATCGTCCCTGTTATTTATTTGAACCTGATGCTGTTTGATTTTTTTTTGCCAGAGTTTTTTTTATGCTTAAAATGGACTTTTCTGAGGGTAGAAAATTAAAAACTACTGTGATTCTGGATTAAGGTTTAGTGTGGAACCCCTTCAGAACAATTTTAGACCATTATTGAACAATTATAAATCTCATCACTAACATCCAGAAATGTGCTAATGAAGGGCTGGAGACTCATGAAGGCAGGATGAGATAATCCATTTAAAATATGATATGAAAAAAGAAGTGAAGAAAGTAGCAGCAAATCCTGGAACCAGAAAACATTTGGCTTTTTTTTTGCCAGAAAAATGACTAAAAAAGCTCCATCACTGACTGAAATTAGTCTTAATATCATTATTAATACATCAGTCTTAGACTGTAAACAGCTGAACCTCTAAAATACCCCCTGTCCTCCATGACACCACTAATTACGTCACTTTTTTTCCACCCTGCGGTCGTGTCACAGCTGTTTATCTCCATCGCTTTGTCAGTTCAGTCTACCTCAGGTGAGAGTGTCTCTCTCCTGACTCTGAAGTCATTTTTAATTAGTACAGAAATGAGTTCAGATCATTTTAGGGAATCTAAGTGAGCCTGGGGCTTTTACAAAACCACAGGTGGCTTATTTACCTGGAAACCTGGTTTCCGCTGGTACTTTCTCCTCTGCTGCATCTCGGCAAAGGTAGCTGCCCCTGCTGCGTAAGTGTAGGCCATGTGCGGTAGGAAGCCCATTTGATCCATGCCCGGATAGGGCCTAAGACCTGGTATGCTGGCCTGCATCGGGGGCATGAATGTAGCAGGTGGGAAAGCGCTCTGAGGTGGAAGTGACGTGTACAGGGGTTTGGCAGCAAACGGGTTAATGCCGAAGATGGGGCTAGTGCTTTTTTCTAGGTTTCCGTTGTTGGTAGAGCCTGAGAAATCCTTCTTGAGATAGGCCAAGTTCAAAGGCTCTTCGAAGTGCTCTCGGGGAGAGGGGACGCTGTTATGGTCAATGGTAATGCTGTTGACTTTAGGTCTGCTTTTGACAGTCAGTGCGTGCTTGGGTTCCTTCATGAGTCTCGGCAGAGACAGGTCCAGCGGCTCAGCCTGCAGGTCTTCTGATGTCAAGCTGTTTGGAGTGTAGGAGCTGCTGTGAGAGTTTTTGGAAGATGTGGAGGACAGGTTTAGCGGGGAGGGGGTGTTGCTGCGGGAGTGGTCCAACTTTTCACCTGTGGGTTTGGCGCTGCCGCTGAACTGGTGGTTTTTCAAATGTCTGAGCGAGTTGTCACAGTTGTTAACGTTGTTATGGAGCTCTGCTATGGAGGGGGATGTGATGCGGTCAGTAGATTTCATAAGTGACACAGGTGACCTAGCTGCCATAGAGTCTTTTGGTGGAGTGTGGTGGTTATTTGTTCCGACAACCATATCCGTGTTGTTCCTGTGCTCTAGTGGTGGGGTTCGGGTGGTGCCGTACTGGTACATCTTTCGCTGATCGAACCACTCCTTGACAAATTCCTGAGGAAGGCCGACTGCTATGGAAATCTTGAGCAGCTCCTCCGAGTTGGGCTCCATGTTCATGGCGAAATACGCCTTCAGCACAGACATGTGGTCCCTGTAAGGGTTAAGGGGCCCAGTGAGTCCCTTCTCAGACAACATGGGGGAGGATAAGTGGCTGTTCTTCTCCATGAAGATCCCTGGTTTGTTGGGCATCAAATTCTCACTGGGCTGCAGCACGGCCTTGATCTCCTCGTTCATTTTACACAGGTAGCGTTCATGCTGATGCAAAGGTATTGGCCCGGGGAAGGTTTCTTTGCAATATTGGCAAGCATAAGGCGTAAACATGTTGTTTTCCTGCACCTTCTCATCCACACCTCCTTCAAGCATGTGGTTGGATTTCTCTCGTTTGATATTGCTAATCTGTCTCTTTGAGTCTGTGGTCAAGCTCTGGAGGCAGGCTTTGGCTTCGTTCACTTTTTCTAACGTGTAGTCGATGATGTTTTTGGTGGCGCCATTGTGATTGACGAGTGGAAGACCAACCTGTGCTCCTGGTGATGCCAGCGCCTGTTTCTGCTCTTCAACCTGGGACCCCAGCTCCTTCATGTAGGCCTTAAGCTTGGAGAGCTCCTCTGGCTTGCAGTCCATTTTCTGCCTGCACACAGTGTTGTCCACGATCTGAAGAACCTTCTGCACCTCACTCAGGTTGTTCGCCAGCGGTCCCGGGTAGCCCAGGAGCTGTGACTCAAGCCCGGCAATCCCGAGGTGCTGCAAAGGGCTCTGGGCCGTGGAGCTGTGGTGGATGCCCAGCGGGCTGTTCCCTCCCATGCCTCCGTTCAGGAACGGTCCAGGGGCACCGAATCCATGAGAAGCCATCATCAGCTTGTAGTCGTTGAAGTCGAGCGGCTCCGTCTTGATGTTCAGGTGGTTGTTGTGGTCGGGAAGGCCAAGAGGCTTTCCGTTCTCCAGCTTCTGCCGCAGCTGGGTAATGGCGGTGTTGGTGGGCGAGGAGGAGGCTGAGGTGGGGGAGGAGCCAGTCTTCATGTTGCTGCGCATCCTGCCGTTGACAGCTATCAGGCCAATGCACTTTTTGCTGCTTATGTGGGAACTGTAGGAGCCCGAGTGGGAGAAACGCTTCTTGCAGTTGGGGCACTCATACGGTTTTTCACCTGAAACAAAAAATACATAACGCGTAAGACGGCTAATGCGAGAATGACAGGCTTATATAAATAATAGAATCTAATTTGTATATTATTGTACAAATTAGATTAGTATATTATTATTTATTTGTTTAATTATAGGGAACAAAGAACATAAATCAACATCAAGAACATCAGAGTAAATGTGCCAGGGCCAGCTCCATATCTAATTTGCTAATTTGCAAAAATCTATTTTACGTAAAGGCAAAGTGCTTTACATAAGACAGAGCAAGGTAGTGGAATACCTTTTTTTTTTTTTTTTTTTAAATACAATGAAACTAAATTGAAATACACTTAAAGAATATACTGAGAAATCAGTGTTGTTATAGTGCAGTAATACATTTCCCCAAATTTACTAAAGCAAATAGATGTTTGGTTGAGAAGGTTTAAGTAATTAAAGGCACAAAAAAAAAACAAGTGGGATAGCAGCTGTAGTGGTGATACAAAAACGTAAATCAAGTTAAACCGAAAAGAAATGTTTTTCAGGTCTGCATTACCTGCTTCATCCATCTACAGTACTGTAAGATAAGGTAAGTGTCATTATGTGCAGGGGACTTCTGCTGTGTGTTTTTTGCCCCTTTATACACATCAGTCTTGTAACTATTTAGGATTATTTCAGGGTGATCCAGGACAACAGACAACATGCTGCCTCTGTTTCGTTCTTCTGCTGATCAATGGACATTCTGCGTAACAAATAAACTGATAAAAGAAATGAAACTTCTGATATGCTTCACACACACACACACACACACATGCATGTCTAAGCAAATATTATACTTGGCACGTGAAATGTTTCTTAACGCAGCAGAGTTCAGTGTCCATTAACAGCAGGGAGGGTCCAAAATAAACCGAAAGGAATTTCTGCAGATTCATGGTGTTCTTAAATCATGGTTATGAATATTCAAAGAGCAGGGCAGCATTCCTCTCGGCACTCACCGCTATGAATCCGGAGGTGTTCCTTCAGATGGTGCTTGTATTTGAAGGCCTTGCCACACTCGGTGCATTTGAACTTGCGGTTGCCGGCCGCTTGGTTGAGCAGTTGGTGCTGTGAGAGAGAGCGAGAGAGAGAGAGATTCACGTTGAAAAAAAAAAACCACAAAAAAAAAAAACCAACAAACATCGCGGGGGTGAGAGTTCAGTAAATAATCACAATTGGTCGGCATGACAACAAGCAACAAGCCGAACAGCTCCTGTAGCCAATGAAGCCTCCTGGCTTTCTACTCCCACCTCCGTTGAGCGACTACAGGCAGCGGCGGTGATAACAGAGAGAATCACATACTTTTTAATTTCCTGGCTCCTTAGCCAAAGGAGGCATGCCTTTAGAATTTGGCAGCCCAGAAAATAGAATAAATGAAAAGGGAGAGAGTTTTTTTTTTTAACGGCGTTTCCCCCTCATTACAACCACCGATCTGATCTACTTTTCAATTAATTTGGGCCTAATCAGTCTAAAAGGTATTCACAATCATCTGCGAGCTCTTTCACCCTGCATACCTGTATTCACACCATTTAAATTACACTTTGTACTTTTTCAGAACAGCCTCAAATGTCTTACAGTAATTGCGGCTTTTTTTTTTTTTTTTTTTTTTTTAAACCTCAAATGTCTCTTTAATAATCTTAGGATACAGAACAGAGCGTATAGGCCCTGCCTTGATTCGCTGTTCAAAGGTAAACATCAGTTGCAATCCATCAAATTTGCAATTCAAACAAGGCCTGATCTCCGAAAAGCCAAAAAGAAGAAAAATCAAAATGTAATACCCGGCAACAACAACACTGGGTGTGTAAACCTGGCTCGTCACTCACAAAACAATTAATTCCAAGAGGGAGGTGAGGACGTTAAATAGTTAGTAAATAAAAAAAATAAAAAAAAAAGACACATTTTCTCTGAGCTCGCTAGGGGGAAAACACAGCAACTCCCTCCTCCCAGTTCAGCCTTGACAAATGCTGGGGTGTGTGCTGACTCTACCCACATTCCTGGGGAGACAGATGGTGGCGCGCAGGACACTGGGAGGACTGGGAGGAATTGTTCAAACAGCCCCAACCTTCAAAGATCAAGCAGGGAGAGTCGGGGGCCCCGCCAAGCGCCGGAGAGGGACCCCACTGCTCGTATGTTGCTGAGTTGCATAAACAAACAGCAACAGCTGCTTCAGTGCCCCCACCTCCGCCACCATCCCCTTACTTCCCCCCTGAGGACCCCTGCCCGGTAAAGTTTAGTCTCGCCACCACTGCTAATAAGACACAATCGCTCAGCGCTCTTAATTGTGAATGGCACCGGCAAAATGCTCCATCTCTCCTTCATGGCTCGTTGTCAGTGTGAACGCCACCACTGCTGATTGTGGGCGGGGACCTGACTGGATGTTTGCATATGTATAACCTCTAATTAGTCATATTTCAGCTAAGTGCTTAAGAGGAGGAGGAGTATTAAGGCTTGTAAACATACAAGACAGAACAACATGGCACATGATTACCTATCAGGACATTATTCTTTATGTTAATCTGATTGCTCTTCAGTTAGTTGTTAATTACCAAATGTACATTTTCACATAAACGCATGCTCATTTAGATTCTCTCCGTCTTCTAAACACGTTGATGAGGGAGTGATAGATTTTCTTGGTGGTTTGTCTTGAAGAAACAGTACGAGCAGCGATAGATGTCATGACTTGATATGACAAAGAAGAGAGCGCCTCCTACAGAGAACCTAACTGCAGCCTTAAAACAGGAGTAAGCCATCACCTCGAGGATTACCATTTAAACAGTCCAGCTAATTTACAAATCAAGATAACCGGCTTTGTGGAAGGACCTGCAGCACTTGTATAGGAGTCTTTTGCCACTGACTCGACTCTGGTGGGGGGGGGGGCAGCAACAGCATTGTAATATGAGGATTGGGACAGCGGCTCACTCGGCCGGCCCATCTGCTCACGTTTACACCCAGCTGGTAGATCAGGTGAAAGTGCTGGCTGCTGACATCTGATCAAATCAGCCACAGTCTGAGCTTGTCATCCTCGCTTCAGAGAGCACAACACCCTCGACCTGGGACTGAACACCGCAAAGCATCAAGGTACATGATATCATCTGTGATTGGCTCAATGGATCATTTTTTTTTTTCTGTATTTAACATAACTGTAGATTCCGAGGTTTTTCTAGCGGAGGATGTCTGTGAGAAAATGATCAAAGAAGTGAAACAAGTGATTTTTCTAATATTTTAAAAGGAAAAAAAAAAAAAAAATCCATCAGTGCGGCAGTTACTCTGTAGTGTAACAAGCAACCTGTGGTCATAACGTCATGTAATACATAACAGACTAACAGACCTTTTTTCTGGATTCAATAAATTCTTTTTAAATTCCTTTTTCAGCGCTACATTTCACTGTACATCTAAATCACAAAGTTAGATTCATTACATTTTAGAGCTTAACTTCAGGCCTTTGATAAAACTGTTGCATTTTTTTTTTTTTAAAACAAATCCTTTAGTTATAATCATCCATACAGACTCCATCTACTTTAAAATTTACTGCTCCAATTTTAGTTCGTTGAGAAGTTATAATTATCCCCCAATGTGCAAAAACTCTGAAAGCGTGCAATTTTTTTTTTTTTTTTTTTTTTTTGCCACAATCTATCTCGCCCCACATCTTCAACTTAAAGCTGACAAGCGAGTTAAACACCCGTGACTGCTGGATGTGTTTTCACCTCACAGGACTTTAAGGTGATTCATGCCAACTGCCAGCAGATTCACATTATATTTCAGACATATAGGATATAAATCGCTCGAGAAAATTCAAGTATACACAGATGTTTATGCAGTGCATGAAATTAGAAGTGAAAGAAGGGGCGGGTGGGGGGTGGGGGGGGGGGGGGGTGGAGTTTGATGGAGTGCTACGACTTCAGGCTGCACCAGAAGAACATTAAAGGCCAGGAGTGAAGTGAAGTTAAGGAGCTGATAAAAATTTCCAAATTGGAAATTAACACAATCATTCGATCGTGAACATGAGACTGGAAAATCATATCAGGGAGGGCCATCAAAAAACCATTTAGGGCCTCAATTAAAGTTATTACCATTAAAGGATCTGCATCTTCAAAATGCCATGAAAAATTAATAATGATTGCCAATCAGAAAAAATGATCTCTCTTCTCCGAGGGATCACAGCACATTAGAAATGAAATGAAACAGGGGATAGAAACAGGAGGAGGAGGAAAAATGGAAAGAGAAGGGAGGGATGACGAAGAAAAAATGAAAATCGCCCTCACCTGATCCCTTGCTGGCTTGTGTGTGGCCATATGCCGCTCAAGCTGAGTGCGGTAAGCAAACGTGTAGTTGCACAGGGGGCAGGCGAAGTTCTCCTCGTTCTTCTCATGACGGTACTTGATGTGCTCCTTTAGCGATGTCAAACGCTTGTAGCCCCGGTCGCAGTAGGGGCAGGTCAACAGTTGGGCGAAGGCATCTGGCGTTCCAGGTGGCAGGTCTGCACAGGAGACAGCGGGAGGAGGTCGGGGGGTGGGAGGAGGAGGAGGAGGAAGGGGAAGGGAAAGCGGGCCAAAAGGTCAGCGAATCAATGGCAGCTAACGGGCGGGCTGCCCAGAGTGGTATGGGAGTTATCTCTGCAATCTGCTCCACATGAGAGCCACAGTGTCAGGCTGGCATCCGCTGCACTACGACCTCCTCCCGACTCCTCTCACACACACACACACACACACACACACACACACTTGTGCAGCTTCACTTACCGCACCCCACTCAGTCTCAGTTTCCTTGACATAGTAACAAACAGGCAAACAACCCTTTATGTACACAAACACTTAGATACATATACAAAATCACAAGTGGACAAAGTCGTTGACACACACACGTAATTCCTCGTGCCTCCCTAATTGCTTTAAACTGCCCACACTTTTTTTAATGCCATTCTCGCTGACACGTTCATCATGTCTGAAGCATGAATCATGAATCATGAGCCTGTTCCAATTCGAACCCCCCTCAGCTCTGTCCCCCTGGGGAGCTTCAGAGGTGCACTATCTGATTTCAAGCCCCTGCCCAGCTGTTGCTTAAGACTGTAGGTAAACACCAAGGCATCCAGTGAATCTGTGGGACCAACAGCTGCCCAGTCGTGTCAGCGGGAAGAGCTGCTGCCCTGTCCAGACGCCTTTCCCTTCTCTTTTTTTAACCTTTGCTGGCCTTTGCTCCTGTTACTGCAACGTTCATGCAACGGTCACGCTACACGCCCATAATAGTTTCATAATTAAAAACAAAAAGCTAAATGAATAAGTAATAAAACATCTCATTTCAACACACTCAGCAGTTTTGCTGCTACAGTATTTCATAGTCTGGTATGACCAGTAGTTTATTGTGGCTAATGTTAGCTAACAGAAGCTAACTGACATGTCTGAGTAAGTTTGCTGACTTTCCGTCTCCCCTTCCTTCCCTAAATTATCTGGTCACTCTGAGGAGTTGAACCCACGGTCTCTCAGTGCTTTCCTCTTTGACCCCGCCCACCGACCCCTGACAGGATTCGTACCGTTCTCCTCTGGTCCAGTGGCCTCCGGTGTGCCCAGGCGGGACAGCTCCTCCGGGGCTTCCGGGTAGATGATGGCGGTGTCGCCCCGCTGCAGGTACTCTGCGATGCTCACCACGTGGCTGTCGCTGTCGTCCAGCTTCCGCTTGGCAAAGAAGTCCTCAAACTCTGAAGTGCAATCGACGCTCTTAACTGAAGGGGAGGAAGAGAGAGAGAGAGAGAGAGAGAGAGACAGTGAAGGAGGAGACCAACAGAGAGAGAGAGGGAGAGAGGGGGAGGAATAAATTGGATTCATTTCTTCCCCAGAGAAATGTCTTACAGGAGGATATTGGGAACATCTTGGTGGAAATGCGATGAGGACAGCCACCCTAAAACATTACAGCCGTGCTTTGGGGAGAATACATCTAAATTACTGGGTTTGCTTGTCACGCCATGCCGGCTAAAATAAGAATTGTAACTTAATCCGGCCAAAAGTCAAGAGATAAACGCGCTACCATGAGCTGCTGAAGAAACAACGTGTAAAAAAACTTCACTGACCTAATTTACTCATGACATAAAATCTGATTTTGAGTTTAGGAAATAAAAAGAAAACACACTCATACATACATACATGCAGAAGCCTGGCTTAATCAGCAACAGAGCCACGTTTCTTTGTATCGACTTTCACATATAAGGTCAATCAAGAGACTGTGGCTTTTGTTGATTCTGTGTTGAACAGATTACCAAGGCCAAGACAACCAAAACCAGCGCAAAAAGAGGGGTGGGGGGTTGGGGGGGGTGGGGCTAGGGGGGTGGGAGAGAGAGACATGCTTTGCCATAGCTGAGCAGAATGTATCTTAAGCCAGCCAAAGTGCTGAGGCCACACAATGCGTTTTCTCAAATTATTTCCCAGTCCCCTCTCTTCAGGGAAACTCTTAAGCTGCAGTGTGGAGATAGCTGCCTCCAAAAACAAACCGGAGCTAAAAGAAATCAGCAGCCTTCATTAGTCAAGGGGATGGCCGACTTTCAAAAATCACACACACACACACACACACACACACGCACACACACACGCACACTTTCGTACTCACACACTGTTTACATCCTAGAGATTCTGGAGGCTGTTTGGCTATGCTGAACCGAAAAAACCGAGTGAAGTCTCATCAGACTTCATCCCCTGTTAATTAGGCTTTTAGACTGTGAGCCAAGGTGAGGTTTAAAGAGCGATTTGTTAGGCCGTGATGACTTTGCGGTCCAATTTGCGAAAGGTCAAGGTAGTAGATATTTGGTTGTCAAAAATGGCACCGAAATGTCATCGGTGCCAATGGATCGCTTTTGATAACCGTGATAGCATAATTTACAGCATTCTCATTAGGTGATTCTTTGTGGCTTTTGAAGACTGCTAAGATAATTGTGAGAGAGTCAATGTTGTGATGATAGTTTTCTTTTTTTTTTTAAGTGGTTATTTAAGATGGAGTGGTGATTGACCGGGGTGCGGCTTGGTGCAATCAGTTCTCTGGACCTCAACCTAAAAACCGTCAGGGGAATGAAATGTTGTTTATTTTATGTTTTAGTTTCAGTCGATGCAACCTACCAACCTTCTCTGTCATTCAGCTGAATAAAATGACCTTTACTTTTCTTTTTGACTCATTCTGAATGAAAAATACAAATGCAACGTGTTTCTTTAAGGAGAAACGACCGACTTTTCTTTCAGTGAAGGAGGAAATCACCTGGATCAAAGTGTGCTTTGGCACCAGGACGTGATCAAACTGCTCATGTCTTTAAATGAAATCATATGTGATCTGGTGGCAGGGAGCTTCCATTGCAGTGCAACGGTATTGTTTCCAAAAGTCCTTTAAGCAGTCAAAATGGAAAACATTTGCTATGCTTGAATTTTCAGAACAGAGAGAAGGAAAAAAGTGAAGAATAAAACACCACGACGAGCATAAAGTAAAAGTAATTAAAGCTGAAGGGAGGGTTCTGAGGCAGGGCTGCATGGCGTTCTGTGGGGTGAGTTTGGTTTACCATAACAGCATCCGGGGCCAATTGTCAGGGTGGCCAGGATGATATCATGGAAGGGAAGGGGTGTGTGGCTGCAAATCAGCTCTGGCGGCTTAATGAAAAATGGCAGGTAGGGTTTTGCTTCCACCGGGAGCAGGCGACGGGACACAAACACACGCAAAGACTCACTCAGCTAACCAGGGAGGCTGAAAACAGCACGTATAATCACAGGTTATAAACATTAGAATCACTTAAGCTGCCCATAAACACCCAGGGATTTGTCTTAGTGGTCACTGTGTCAGCAGGACAAGATTTTCCCTCTAATTACAGCTCACAGTTTTTAGATGTCATTGTTTTGTTCTTGTTATTTTAAAGAGGTGGTCGCTAACAACTTGGAGTCTGAACCCCCAAAGGGGAGATAAATCTCAGGTGTCATTGGATGATGAATGGATAAGAAAGCAGCAGAGACATACTTCTGCTACACAATATTATGTCTGCGTGTGTGTGTGTGTGTGTGTATGTGTGTGCGTGTATTACTGTGAATCTTTCCATGTTAATCCCTGAAAAGTCTAAAAAGGAAAATCTGACCAGGAAAAACCATTCTTTGGTTGAACTGATCACAACCTGTGATGAGAGGCTACAAGCAGGGCTCACAAGACAGAAAGGTTGGGGAATCATGTCGCAACTGAGGTAATGGACACAAAGTCAAATACTCTTTGTGCTCTCCTAGTAAAACAGGAGGGTTTCACAACTATAAAAATCACATTCAACATCTTGAGTCAACTCACCTGTACCGTTTCCCACTGCCTGCAAAGTGGCATCAGGCCCCAGGGTGTCAAAATCATCTTTTATTTCATCTGCACAGAAACAGAGAAGAAGAAAAAGGAGGTGGGGGTGAGGAGGGAGGGTGAGTACCTCTGTGTGCAAAGCAACAAACGTCGACAATGAGGCCTTTAAGAAGAAGGTATAGAGAAAGCAATAAAGGCACCACTGTGCATCGCGGCACGCCGCTGCTTTGTTCGGCATGCTTAATGAATGCTATCATCTGGGCCAGACAGTGACTTATTTACCTTTAACATGACAACAAGCGGTGGGGGAGGCGAAGAAAGCTTCAATCGCCAAACAGAGCGATTAAATACAACATGGAGCACATCCACCTGAGCAATCACAGAGCTCCAGCCAACACGCAGGCTGAGCTTATTACTCCCTGGCTGTGACGCCGCTGCAATCCTCTGCATGCAGGATCACGCTTGTTTTATCATATGTCATTTGGTGGATGCTTTTATCCAAAGCTGCCTGGAGTATTGTGAGCGCACACATTTTTTTGATTTCCCACAACCCCTGGCAGAGAGTTAGCGCCTTGCTCCTAACTAAAAAGAATACAACCCTCAACCACAAATTAACAGTTTTAGTTGCACAAACATTTCTGAGGGGCAGAGCTGCTCTGGAGGCAGAAATAACCTCATTGGTTGGATAAACCTCAGGTGGGTGGAGCCAAAGAATTAATGTTTTCTGGTGAGGAATGTTGAAAGAAGTCAAATGAAACAGTAAAAACAAGAGGCTATTATATCAAAGCCTTTCACAGATAATGCTACAGGGTGGAGAGCATTTGTCTTGTGACCTCTCTGATTTAATAAACGTGACTGTTAAATTGTGGACATTCAAGTTTTCAGACTCTGAAAATGTGCTGCTTTTTTGGCTCCACCCACCCACAGCTGACCCTCAACCGTTCAGATTTTTTATTTGTCCCGAAGACGTCCTGCCTCAGATAAATGTTTGAATAGCTAAACCTCCAGGAGCTTTGGTTTAAACAGACCAGGTTCTTACTGCCAATCAGGATAATGGCACCCAGTCTGTGCAGACGGGCAGATATTGTCCTGGCACAGGTGAGGCAGCTGTAAATAAACGGTGGATTGACGGGCTCATAAACAAACCCCCCTTTGACAAATTCATCCCTCCACGGTCGACAGGAGGACACTGACTGGACAATCAGCTTAAGGAGCCCCTGGTCCCTCCTTCCTGCCTCGTCTGTAAAAATTAAATCAAGGTGCTTCCGAGAACATGGGGGCTTGGTATTAAAAAAAAAAAAAAAAAAAAAGGAACAAAAAACCTGCATTGTGTGCCTTACACGCATCTGTTCTTGCTCTGCTGCTCATGCAAGGACGTTACAAGTGTTGCATTGTGAAGATTTTTTATTTTTTTACCCGTCCACAGCAGGATCTGATGTATCTGACTATCCCTTGGCTATTAAACCAGGATGAGCGCCTACATTGAGAAACCTGGCCGAGATATTACAGGAAAGGTGGTGGGTGTATTGTTGATAATAATGTTATCCTGCTTACATTACTCTACACAAAAGCCAGAAGCAAAAAGAATTTTTATTTTTAGTTGGAAACAATGGGCTTAATAGTTGTGGAATGCTTTCTGAGGCTCACAATTCAGGGTTGTCTTGAAATTAAAGATTTGGCTTCTGCGGTGAAATGATAAATACCCCTGTCAATGGCTCCAGAGAATAATGACAGACTCTTCTGGACGGGTATGTCCTAGTTTAACTTTCCCCTTGCTAGGATTTTTTTTTTTCCTCTTCTGTTTTTTTCTGTACATTTGATTGCACGTCTGCCAAACTGCATCTAAACCACAGGCGCAGTACGAGAAAATAAATGGGTTTTAAACAACATAAATTAAGCTATGACAAAACAAAACAGATAAAAAAAAACCTCCACCACAGATTAAAATATACCCACAAGTATCAGATATCAGCATGTATGAAAACCTCCCCCAGTTCCCGCTGAACACGGTAAAAACTCCCTCACATTTCTGTGTCCTCGTAGGCACCGTGTTTGCTTTGGGTAATCAAATTTGGCTGCATACTTTTGGTCTGACGCAAGGGGATGACCAGTGGGATTTACTGGCCCTCCACTCTCCCCTATTTACCTTGGACAACTTTTGTTATCTGTGGTCTGAAGGGAGGGACTGCTGCTTCCAGCAGGAGGTAGGCTAATACCACATACACCTCTCTGCTACGGCCTCTGGCACACATACATGCATGCATCCATGCCAGTCCTGAACTACATTCAAATGGGACAAAGTGTCATTGTGGTGAAACTGGGTGGCAGTAAGAAAAGACATGAACGTTGCTGATGCAGGGCCTCGTTTACACAAAGATTTTTTTTTTACAGGAAATGACCAATTTCACCATTTTATCTCATAGAAAAGGATCTAAAATTTTCACATCATGAAAAAATAGTTTCAAGTAACGTAAAAACAAGGGAAGAAAAGAGGGATTTGATTTCTTCTGGAGTCATTTATGCCACAAATATGTGCCTATTCTTGGTCATGGAAAGCATTTTGGATGAAACTGTCCACAAAATGCTGGAAAAGTGTGTTTTGTCAGCAGTAAATCACAGAGGACCTGAGGCGGTAAGGTACACACCTCCTTGAAGAGCGATGTTGAGGTCTGAGAGCCGACTCCGGACCCAGGAGGAGTCCAGAATACCTTGGCCAGACCGTAATTCCACCTATTTTCATAGCAGCTCTGATGCTGTTTATTTTGAAAACATTCCTACTTTTATGGCTGGTCACCGCAGTCGCAGGCGCTTTAAAGTTCTGCCTTTGTGCATTTAACCTCATTTATCCTGAATCTGTCAAGTTAAAGCAAAGCGCTTCATGGTCTCACAATCTCAGAAACGAAACACGATTTTATTAAAACATGTTTTTGAAAGCTGATGCCAGTTGTGATATTTTTAGACTGAAGTTGTCAGGAGTAGATATTTTGTGTCAGTGCTCCATCACTTCAGATTTGAGCATTTTACAGCCAAAGAATAGCCAATGAATTTCATTCTTGGCAGGGTGAAAAGCATCAGAATCGCTGCACTTAATGAAAAATATGGAAAAAATTAATAACATAAAAACCTGACAAATGCGCACAGAAAACAAGAACCACTGTTTTATGACAAACAGAAGGCCAAATTTGGCACGAATGTTATGAAAAAGAAAGATTTTGTGTTTTCGGATGATGCGTCTCCAGGATTGAGCGGAGATGCTTCCACAGTCCAACGAACATGAGGAAAAAAGTGGGATTTCTACAGCCTGTGATTACAGCAGTGTTCAGTCAGAAATCCTCCCGACGCCCTTAAGAGTTTAAAAAAGGGCAAAGGCAGCACGCAGGTGATTTATTTGAAAATGTCTGTCAGTGATAATGATGTCATACTTTCCAGCACATCGTGTCCAGCCTCACTGTGGGATGAAGGAATGTCAAGGACAACGCCAGACACAAGACTCTGATTGTGCCCTGGAATCAGAAGAGGCTCGGTGATAAACTTTTTCTTTTTTTTTTTTTCTCCTCCTCCTTTTTACATGCAGTAATTATGTCTCAGAAAATCATTGAGGCTGTGTTGCACTGCAGCTAAAGACAACTCCACATTACATGAAATAAGAAATAAAGGAGTGTGTTTGTGTTTTTAAGATGACATTTTCGGGCTTTTACTGCAACTTCTGAAGACCTGCAAACCGGTTTTACAGTCACTCACACTTTCAAGACCTATGTAAAAACTCTTGATAGAGTAGTGACGACCAAATCAGCGCGATTAGGAGGGAGGGAGGGTGCTAACTTATCTCAGGCCTAAGTTATGTGCTGAGGTATCACTGTAGACACTTAGGCACCGAGGAAGAAAAAAAATAAAAAAAAACAGGCTGGGAAACACAGCACCCGCAAGATTGGGAAAGAGACTCCCAAATGCTCTAATGAACTTGACTTGCTCTCTGAAATATGTCAGACACTTTATCACACAAGAAGCATATTATCTGGGAATTGCAACATAGTTGAATTACAGACATTATGGCACCACGGGTCTTTATCAAATAAACAATTACCGTATGCAACGACAGCTTGTTTATCCTTTATCTTGATATATTTACCAAACTGTCTTTCCTTTCTTCCCCCGCTTAAGGAGCCAATGTTATTTAGGAGAAGCAAATGTTGATACCCACTAAGTTTTTTTTTTCATCCCTAATAAATGTGCAATTTTCCCCCATATTAAAATTTAAGACTGCTGAATGTTCCCCCGTTTTTCGGCACTGTGCACAGCTAGTTCATTAGCAGAAATGAATAGCGGAGCCCAGCTCATTTAAATGGGCTGTCTTACATGACTTCTCGCCATACTCTGTTCCTGTCACATGCTTCCAAGAATCATTGACTCTTATTATACATGTAAATGGCTATCATAAAAATAAAAATTTCATTTAAGATTGTTAATGACTTTTTGCAGCAGTCTGGCTTCCTTTAATGATTATACCCTGCCCCCTAATTAAAAGTATTTATCTTTCAAGCATCCGTGACTGGAGCCCCTGCAATCGGCGTTGCTCAACAAAAGACGATAAGTCAGTCAAGTTCGGTGAAGGTATCACCTGCTGGGGATTAAGCAGCTTGTTAGGGAGGAGGTATCACATGGCATCAGTCACTGTTGGGGGTTGTTGAAATGCCATAAACGCGCACACAGTTTGACTAAAAGTAACGTTGCGTGTCTGGCGTCTCCTGCAGAATCTGGAGACTGAAACATTGAATCATATCAACCACGTTCTCACCTCCGAGTGCTTTTCATTTCCTGCAGCTCACAGGCTTTTTTTTTTTTTTTTGTGAGGTTATACATTACTGTAAATATTTTTTGTTGTTTGGCTCAGAGCAGGACTTTTCTCTAAGCATGAACCAAATGGTCTCTGTCGCCCGCAGAGAAACTGTTTATCATGTCTGTCTGCTGAGGGAGCATCATCAGGGCTTCACCATCAGACCTGGCTCAAGTCGTGTTTGCATGACGCTTCGCGGGGTTTGTTTAAGTCTACTCGGGCACCAGATGGGTGGGGTTTACGGCATAAGACGACACCGCGAGTGGCAGGATGTGCACACAGTCGCAATGGAGTGTCTGAAAGTCAGCTTAGTGGTAGTTCCTGTGATTGACAGATCACCTGAATCCCACATATCTGGTGAAGCAGATAGAACAAAAGCTAGAAGTGTTTTTAAGGTATTTCTTGAGACACATCTGTGAGAAATATTGAAAATTTGGTTATTTGATTTTTGTGCAATACCTTTTCTTCATCATTCGTAATGGAAATCTCACTTTGGAACAAATCTCTCTACATGTTCTCTTTGTCATTCAAGACAACAGTCTACACTGAAAACCCTGATTTAATTAAGAAATCATCAGTTTGCCTTTTAGTTGGGGAATCTTTTCTTTAACAACGACATTAACTCAATCTCTCTACCATCTGATTAGAGACACTTACCAGTACCATCCACCGAGGCACTCAGCATGTCGTTGTCGGGCCAGATGTGCTCCACGCCGCTGTCCCGCATCTCGTCGTCCTCCTCCTCCTTGGTCAGCAGGCCGTGGCTCTCGGCGTGGGGCGAGGCCTCCGGGTTGGTGAGGCTGGCCGGGCTGCCCGTGCCGTTGATCAGGGGGTCTTCCTCGGACACCGGCAGCTTGTCCTCCTCCTCTGTCTCCGAGCCTGTCTCCACCACATTCTCATAGTTGAGAGCTGTAACGCAAAGGACAAGTGTGGTCAGTAACGGGAGAGGACTGCAGAGAAATAAGGATGTTTCATATGAACAATTGAGTGTTGGCAGCTTGTAGTGTTATTGATAAAGGAATGTAGGCATACACTGTTTTTATACTTGTCAGCTCAGTCATTTAACTCCAAACATAAATGACAGAGGAATCTGAAAAGGGTTTGCGACTTGTTTTGGAAATTGAGGTGTATTCCCAGATTAAAAAGGTCACCCCACATCACTGCCTCTTCCAAGGCGTAGGCGCTTTTTTTTTTTCTTTTTTTTTTTTTTTTTTTTTTTTTTTTTTGTGGGTTACACCCCAATTACAGCATCCGCGTCTGGAATTTGTGACTGAACCACAGCGGTAGGCAGACAGCTGTCGAGGAGATGCGAGCCAAAATAGCCACTAATTTTCAGTCCTGCTCACATGCCTTGGATGCCAACGAGCTGCACCTTTCAGGACGGCTCTGCTCCGGAGCATACCCGTCACGTTTGAGATGCACCGCATAACACATGCAATATTACAAATGTCGTTGCTATGCATACAAAAGGCTTAACCTATAGTAATTTAGATTATTCACTGTGCGTACCCTTCGGATGTCTTCGCATTTGCATTGCCAGTGAACCATGAACATAAATATAAATGTTTCCAAACATATGAAAATATAAAAAACACGCCCGGGCCTCCAGGCCGATTGACTGCACACATTCAGGGAGGTAGGCTGACATACATACCACACACACACACACACACACACACTAACACACTCAAAACTCAGCATCAGCAGAGCACGCCTGGTTCCACAACACTCAGGTCCCAGACATATGCCTGCTTCTCCTAAAATAGACGGCCTGTAAATAAGGGCTGTGAACTCAATCAAAGGTGGCTCGCGTGCAAATTAGTCACCGCGATCGGCAGCCATCGGCCGCAGCGTAAATCGTGGCAGAAAAGGACGTCAGAGGACTTATTGGAGGAGTGCAGATGGAGCACTAGGCGAGCCAGAAGCATGGCATGGGGACACACCTCATTGGCAGCTTGTACAAGAATGTTCTGCGGTAAGAGCCAATCATGGGAGGGCCCCGAGTTAGAGTCGCCATAGTGAAGGTGAAGGCTTTTTTTAACGTGCTTCAGTTGAATTTATGTTTCTGAGTAATAAAAAAAGCTGCAGCAAGGCCATAAGTCAGCAGAGTCTTTGGTGAAAATCAACAGATTTATACCTAATAGCTTTGACATTCCACGTCATGTTTTAATATTTGTGCATAAATAGTGTAAAATATGCTAAATGCCTCACATTGTGACCCCGTAAGAAATCAACAAGCTTAATTGAGGCTGTTTTTTGGGCAAAATTATAGCTACTGAGGCCTGAAAGTGTCTCTGCCTCTTGAACTTTCCCAGAATCAAGAGCGGCAACAAGATGAAGTTCACGCATGACATTTCTGAAGACATTATACATATGAAAAGATAATCCTCCCCACATCTCCTCCTAACACGTCTCCGTACGATTGACTGGTCTGCACTTGCCTTCAGCGAACAACTGCACAACAGGTGCAAATTAAAATGAAAACAGGGCTTTCAAATGTGGGAGGGGAGGCGGGGGGCGGGGGGGTGGCAGGGAGGCAGGCAGGCAAGAGGGGGGGAGGAGCAGGAGGAGGAGGAGGGTGGGAGTGCAGTGACCTGCCTCGAATACCAATCGACGGAGGAAACAAAACCTTTTCAAGAGGTGTGATCACAAGGGTTTAGGCAAGTTCAGACTCAGTAATGCTCCTTGGAGATGACAAAAAAGGCAACCGAGGCTGGAGACCCAGGAGTGGAGAGAGACGTTAGGAATTCCTGGGTGGTCTACATCAACCTTGGTACAGCTGATATTGTGCCCTTCATTGATATATACGTCTTTCGAACGAGCAAAGTTTACCTGTTTAACGTCAAACATCTAGATGATCGAATCATTAAAAACCTAGGAATCTCTCAGCTCGCAAGCCCCTTAAAAACAATAAAACAATCATTTTGAAATCTCCGTGCCCCTTCAACCCTGAGGTTTTGAACTTTCCTTAGCAATGTCCCATCAGCTCTGTGTACCCCCAACTTCCAGAGGAGGGGGCAGCAGCGCGGGGCTGGTAGAACAAAGGGCCAAGAGGCTTGGGAAGCTATCAACCCGTCGCTGTGAACCTGATCTCTGGATGCAGATTCAATGACGGAGGAGCAGGGGCTGGCTGAATGAAATTATCTAAGGCTGGACAGGTTTTAAAGGGCCTATTCTTCCCCAATAAAAGGAGCGAGGGAGCTTCTTTTTGTTTAGTAACACATCCACCACGGCAACGCACACCGGTCTGACTTCTATACTCCCACGTAGGGAATGAGGGAATGCGGCATTGTGCGTGGACCTTCCCCAACAAACTTTCAGGGCAAAGTAAATCCCGGAGAAACAAAGTGGAGCTTTCATTTTATTTTTTGTCAACACTTTGAACCATTTTCCTGTCTGCTGCTGTTTTTTCCTCGTCTCTCGTGTCGTCTTGTCCTCAAGTTTCTGAACAAATTCAAGCATGGGGGCGTTGAACTGTCTCTGAGAGCTACAGTAGACGCAATCTTCCCCGAACGTCAGCTGTCTCCTCCGCATTCAACGTATACCTCCAAGAAGGCAAAATGACAGTGGGGTGCTCATCAAGTCAAACGCGTAGTATTAACGCCAAGAAAGCCGCCATTGTTTAGGTGCCACCGTTGACAAGAGCCTCTCCCTCTCTGAGCATGAAGCATCTATTGGTATTGTGTCACGCAACAAAGTAATTCTAACCTACTAATATTTCGCAGGCAGTTATCTCCCGCCCGAAAACCTCGCTCTTAATCGGCCTTTTGTGTTGCTGAGGAGAGAGAAAGACAAAGAAAAGATAATGTTTACTTCTCAAATGCCTCTCCTCTCCTCTGCTTTTCTTACCTTAAGTGTCATCCTCAACAAAAGCAATTACGACTGACATTTTTACAAACTGTTGCTACCTGTTTGCTTTTCTTTCTCTCTCTCTCTCTCTCTTTTTTTTTTAATCTCTCCCACCATTTAAGGTAAATAAAAGGAGCCCCTTTGACTTGAGTTTTGCAGATAATTAAAATGACACATGTAACAGCACAATTCTTGTTTAATATTGGGTTTAAAACTATTTGACATAACCCTTTCACAGACCTCGCATTATTCTGTCACTCACAAAAAAAGTACAGAGAGGAGAGGAATATTGTATATTGATTAGAATGGCTAGAAGCATCAGCAATGACAGCCTGAGAGAGAACCACAGAGCAAGGGAGAAAGTCTTATTAAAATCTCATCATTTCTTTGATTAAGATAAATAAATAAGAAAAAGGAAAACAATGGCACAAGCAATACTTGAGCTGTGACAGTTATATTCTGCAGATACTGAGAAGCCAGTGGAATTAATTTAGTGCCCGGGAAACAAAGACCAAATCTAAAATGATTGTATTTACAAAGCATCAGGTTTGACAGTGAACGACTGGCTCCACTGATCAAAAATGCCTTTAATGTCAGAGTCATAATCGACTCCTGCAAAAACCCAGAGATAACTCACTTCGTGTGTGTGCTTCTGACAACAGTTGTCGGACCACATGCTGCATTCAAAGACACGCAAAGTCACTCGGAGGAATACGCGACCACCAACTTGTGCCTTTGATGCTGACCCCATGCATGTGTTTGTCAAAAAACTTTGCATGTATGGTATGTGCGCGGTGATTTTCTTTCAAGCTGAGAGAGTATGATGCTATATAGAATGTCTGAAAATGAGCTTGTGTTCACACCTGTAGGGAGTCTTTGATAGAGGAATTTACATCTATTTACGTCTTTTAGATGTGAAGACGGTCTTATTTTTTTGAAGCCTATGAAATGTAAAGTGCCTGGTTAAAAGTTCAAGCCATGCGAACACATGTACGTTTTTCTTTAACATCCAAGCACTGGCTCCAAAGTCCTTAAATAACAGAAGTGTGGTCATATGTGTTGGAAAGCATCTTTACTTTACTTTTTTAAATTAAACAAAGCTGCAATTTGCAACAACAAGTTGCACAGAATTGCAACCTGTCGGCATTGGACAGCAGATTTCATTACAAAGATAAGAGTGACGGGTGTTTAGCATCAAGGTTTCTCACCAACATCTAAATCTGAGAGAAAACGGAAACTCCAATTTGCAGCATATCTTAACTTATATAAGCCATTATAACTTAACTTGTATATTAACTGCTTGAGTCTCAGAGCCGGAGACAGAGAGCTCTTTGTGCTCGACAGGCCAACGGTAGAGGTGATCGCTGCGGGGAGAATGACTAACACCCACGTTCGCACTCTCACGCTAACCCCGGCTGACTTTTTAGTCGAGTGTCGAGGCTTAGCTCCAGGTGACACGCTCGGCCTCCTACGCCGATAATGAGCCAGGACATTCTCCCTATTGGACGATAACTGCTCGCGCTCGCTCCCTGTCTCATGAATGTGAGCCAAGCAGATCACCTGGATGGCTGCAAGGGAGATGGGTAAGCAGGAGCGCTCTGTTAGTCAGTGTGTCTGCGTTTGCGTGTGTGTGTGTGTGTGTGTGTATATATGTGTGTGTATGTGGGAGGGCATTAAGGTGGAAGCGAGGTCGCTGCCTTGTGGCTATGGCCAGCAGTAGGGGATTCTATGATGACCTTTTGTCTGCCATTGTTCCTCTATGCAACTGTTTAAACACTTCCCCGGGTAAGTCTTACTCCTGTCTGACGGAAACCTCACATCTACAGCAAGACTATTACCTCATCCACACATAAACAACTAATCCTTTTACACAGTTTAAATGGCCTTGATGGTATCTTTTATCTCTGCTTCATCACTTTTTTTGCCCATTTTGTTTTATTTCATTTTCCCATTTTGTTACCTATTGTTGTACTGTCTCAGAAAATTAAACATCCCCATTTAAAAAACTGAATTCTCATTCAAAGTCGGTAACTGCGGTTATATCTGTTAAAAGATATTGATATGTTTTTGATGCGTTTTTCCTTATAACACTAAAATTGAAATTCAGCTGAACTGAGATCCAACAGTTGAATTAAAGCTGAAATCACTTAAGTGAAACAGACTGTTACTCATTTCTAAAGCTTAACCAACAAACTGGAAAACTTTTATAAACAATATGACTTCTGTGTTTACAATAATGAATCTCAGGAAACTCATTGTCCTTCCATCAGATTGTTACTCATTTCTGAAACTTAACCCACACTCAGTGAGCAACCAAACTGGAATCCCTTATTAGACAATATGACTTCTATGTTTTAAAAAAAAATGAATCTCAGGAAAAGGTCTGTCCTTCAAACGAGCCACACTAGAGTTGTTTAGAAGTGAACTCAAACACAAGTCACGCCAGACAAAAGAATAGCAGACATGTTTGGATATTTTGTGCTATCTTGTCTCGGTATAATGGTGCGATCGAGCACAAGGGGCAAATCAGGGCCAAGTCGGTGAAAGGACGGTGGCAGAGGGCAAACAAAAGCCCTGAAAAGAGACGGAGAGAGAGAGTGAAGGGTGAGGGCCAGTGAGGGGAGGGGGCGACTTGGGAGAGACGATGAATGGTGAAAACTCAGTGAAGTGTAAACGCAACCTGGGAGTGAGTGTGTGTGTGTGTGTGTGTGTGTGTGTGTCTGTCTGGGCAGTGTGTGTGTGTGCATGTGTATGTCTATAGAGAGGGGGAGGGGTGTTGCTGAAAAGTGAAGTGAGTGTGTGTGTGTGTTTGATATGAGTTGTTGAAGACAACACTGTTTTATAATATGGGTGTTTAAGAGATGCTTTTATTCTTTCTTTAAAATACTTTTCACTATTTTCAAATTCAGAACAAAATAAGTTCAACACTAAAATATCAAAACGCGTCTCTCTGCAAACATCAGCACGGTGAGAACTAAAACCAAGTATGTAGTGTCTGGTATTTTCAACCAAATTCAAATTTATTCCTTAATATCAATGAAACATTAAACTCATTTCACACCAGTACAAATAGATTTTTACTCTTCAAATCACCTGGTTAGATATTACTTGTAGAAAATGGACTTTTTAGTCTCTTAAAGATCAATATTGGTTCAAATCTGCTGTTTACACCTACATGGAAAGAGGGAGTAAACATTTATGTGCATAATTAAATGTTTTTGACTATTTCAGGCAGCAAAGGTGGGCCGTCACCCCCAGCTAATACATCAGCTTTTACTCTTTTAGGGCCAAAAAGGTTGAAATCAAATTGCGATATATATTCTGATCTTTTGCGTTGATGGGGAAACTTCCAGCACGTCGCCACGCATCTGTCAAATCGCTACTGGGTTTTGTCCATGAGGAGACCCTCGCAGCAGCTCTGACTCTAATTCAATTAAAGTCCCATTTATTTGCCGAGGAGGCCCGAGCAACAGGCTGGGGAGGGAGAGGGAGGCAGAGAAAGCTTCAAGGTTTGCTCAACAGCTCAGAGGTCCCACCTTTGCTGGGTCCTGCATGGATTCACCATCTGTGCCCCCCCCCCCCCACACACACACACACTCCTTCTCCCCTCCCCCTCCTCCTCCTCCTCTCCTCCTCCCCAGTTCACACATGTTCCTGCCTCCAACAAATGTTCGAAGTAAACCTCCCCACTCTCCACCCCCTCCCCCTCCCCCTCCTCCTCCTCGTCACACAAGCCAAAGAAGAAGAATAAAAAAGACACACAAAAGCTTCCCCTGGCTGCCCTCAGGACTCCCAGGCCAGGAGAGTGGGAGGGAGAATTCAGAGAAGAAGAACAGAGGAGGGGAAAGGTTGGTAGAGAAGGGGAGAGAGGGGGGAGGAAATGTATGTGTGCATGTGTATGTGTGTGTTGGGGTGGTAGTGGTTGCAGAATATATATTTTTTATTGTAGCTCAGGTGAGCTTCCCCTTGCCTCCTGATGTTACCCTGACACACGTCAAGCAACGGGAAGAGGGGGGAAAAATGGTTAAAATTAGAAAATTTAATTTATTTGATAATTTCCCAGAATAATTAGAGTTAATATGGGTTAATTAATATGCAAATCTCTCAGCAGATGTTCGGCAGCGAGGCTGCGCGTGACTGAGGAAAAACAGCCCCCTTCTACTTTCTCCTGCCTGGTTTTGGCTGTCAGTTATTGGGCCGTAATTACTGTAACTAACCAAATACACACATACACATACACACACACACACGCACACACACACTGAGGAAAAAAAAGAAAAACGTTTGCTGGGTGAACTGCTTCCAGTTTTGGAGTCGTCGCAGGCAAAGCGGTGCTTCTCACACACATAAAGGGAGACCATTGCTAATTTCCCCTCCACTATAAAGGCTCTTTTTATGCTCCAAGCTGAATGAATGCAGCGAGTACTTTAAACTATTTGAAATTTGCGGGGCTTTGTGTGTGTGCCGATGTGTAAATGTAAATTGTAAAGAAGAAGAACAAGCAGCAGTAGAGGCAGTGACTACTGACAAGAGCACCTGCATGTTAATATTGAGTAGAAAACACTGCTAATAAAGCAGATGTGTGGAATCTGTCTTGCCATAATAATGGGACAGATATGTGTTTACATGTGTGTTCTCAGCTGAATATTAATGACGTAAACATGCATACATTAATACAAAAGGGATGCAAAAATAAAACATTTCCCAAATAAGATGTTGGGTATTTTGTTAAAAAAAAGAAAGAAAAGAAAACCCCACAAATGTTCAAATAAATAAGGTTTAAATTAGGTTTTGGTCATTTTTAGGCTTGACTTTTATTTTGATAAGTTCACTCATGAATTCCATTTTGTACATTTTTCCCAAATAACAGACCTAACGTAAACTTTTCATCTGCAACCAGGCACCATTAGTACACTTCTATTATATAATTCAATGACTAATCAATTAGATTTATAGAAAATAGAAAATAATCAAGAACAAATTTGATCTTTTACGTCATTTTTAGAGCAAGTATTTGCTAGTTTTAAACATTGTGCTTCATCATTGTGAATTTAGTATCTTTGACTTTTGAAATGTCGCCTACAGATCTGGGAGCTTACAATAGGTATTTTAATTATTTTCCGTCGTTTTACAGAATAAATAATTGATCAGTTAATCTAGAGATCATCGATAATGAAAAAAAAAATCACTAGATGGAGCCTTGAATGAAATATTTCTCTCTTCTTGTTTGTATTCTTGTGGGAGGAGGGAAGGGTTACCTTTAATAGAAAGATTTAATTCATGAATTCTTCCCTGGGGAGGGAGAAAAATATAAGAGCCTATCTACGAGTGCTTGCCAGGGTTCTCCTGTGGTCAGCTCTCTCCAATAATAATGTGTTTCTGATAGCAGCGAGTGTGTGTCAGTGTGAGTGTGTGTGTGTGTGTGTGTGTGTGTGTGTATGCGTGCGTGCCAAAAGCTGAGACTGTTATCTAAATCGTTCCTCTTTCTCTACGGCCTAGAGTCTCTCTCTCCCTCTTTCTCTCTCTTCGTTTCCACTCCTCCTCCTCCTCCTCCTTCTCTTGCCCAGTCTCAAAGGGACACCGTGGCTCAATGCCATGAGTCCACGCCCTGGCCTAACCACACAAAAACACACACATACACACACCTACATGTAGGACGCGGCAGCAACATGCATTCATAAAAATAGACGCACAAACACACATGATGAAACGGCATGCGGAACATTTTTATAAATAGAAGCACACGCTTTCACACATGTAAAAAACACACACACACATATATACACAGAGACACACAAACACACACACACACACACACATACCATGTTAACGCACACTCAGGTGGTGGAATCTGCTGACATAGCCTCGTATCAGGTTAGGGTTTGGGGTGGAGCGGGGAGGGGGGGCGCCAAATTGATAGTCACAGCCTTCTGTTATCAGGTCTGAGTGTTTAATATGGACCCTGGCTTCGTGTGTGTGTGTGTGTGTGTGTGTGTATGTGTGTGAGGGCACCATGAGAGCCGGTGTGGCCTTGCAGTACTTTGTGCACCACCATGATAACACATCTGCTTTAGGTTCATCTGTTTATGAATCACTCTTATCTGCCCTGGAAGTGCTACAACAACGCTCCTGTGTGTGTGTGTGTGTGTGTGTGTGTGTGTGTGTGTGTGGGGGGGGGTGTTCCTGTGTACTCCAGTGCGTGTTGCTCTGTAGGCTTGTGTCATTGTGAGTATTTACCAGAGAGGAAAACAGGGAGACAAAGAGGAAAGTGATGAAGGGGAAGATCAGCTTTGATCGAGGATGAAGACGGAAACGAATCGCAGCCTTCACCAGAACCCTTTCACATTTCTACAGTTTTAAGCGAGTTGCACAAGTATGAGGGAGAAGTGAAGGTTTTGGAACATGTGGAGCTGCAACAGATGACTGTAAAAACATATGTAGGCTATCTGGTCAGTATAATAAATAATTAATCACAGGGACTGACAATAATTAAGTCACCAGAGCATCAGCTAAGAAGGAACTTTGAATGAATTTTCCTTTCATTTTTGCTCTCAATCCACATAAAATGTACAAAAATCTAATCTGGCCAAACCTGCCAAAGCTCCACAAGTTGCCAGAGCCATCACACAGCCTTAATTAGAAGATCTGGGGCTGGGTATTGAATCTTAGAACATTTCAAATACTCGAGAGCATAATGTGTCTGTAAAACCGAGTACTGAAAAATGAAGAGGAGGTTCAAAAGTTATATTGTAACTACAGCTGCCAACAGGTGACCAGTCACACACTGGTAGGACAGGTGGTGCGTCACCTTCCCTCGCACCTATGAGGAAACTCTTTTCCTTGCAGCACAGAGAAGCAAAATCCAGCAATTCTTCATCCCTGACGGCTCCCACGTGCCTCGTTTTAATAAAAAAGAATCTATAAAAATAAATTACTTGCACTAAGTATATGCAAATTCAAATGTAAGCAATCATTGCAAAATTAATTTTGCCAGAACTGATTAAAAGCTTTAATAAATCTATATACAGTATTGCGCCAATCTGATATTGTAAATTTATTACGCTCCCTGTAAGATTAATTAGAAAGCTACGGTAACATATTGCACTGCCAGGCCAGATTACTGTACTTTTTTGTTAATAACAGTTAAGCAGAACCTGAGCTGTAATTACCGGCTAACAGAAGCTTTTGATGCTGATTTCCTTCACCGGCAGAGAGAATGAGATCCAGACGGTTAAAAGAAACAAATGAAGGATTCTTTCCTCAAATGCTGTGCATCTATTTTGGAAGAAAAAAATTAATCACTCCTTGAAGTTCATCTTTTAATATTGCTAAAAACCCAGGCTGCAAGATTTCAATTTGGGAACTGAGGGTGTGAATTAAAAAGAATTCTCATTTGGTCTGTGGGTTGAGCAAGGCACCAACACTGCCAGGGCGAGGGGTTGAATTCCCACTAGGTCCAGCCAGGGAAAACTATTAATGCACTCAGAGCATCAACAACAGTGAAATATGAAAGTCTTACTCAATGATTTATTTCTAAAGAAGCTGAAATCTTCTTTTTCCACCTTTCACCTTGATTTGTCACCACTGCAGCTGTTACTCAGACATCAGTGAGGTTACAGGCACTTATCCAAGACTCTTTCACCTTTTTCCTAAGACGCCCAAACTGTTGAGTGGGCTGCCAGATCGCAGCAAAAACAACTGGTTTGATCTGGCCAAGGTTGTTTGGCATTCTTGTCCACAGTGACACGGCCATGGCCACGTTTATCTCAGCAAAACAGCACCTGAGAGCTAAAACAACCATATCTCCCTGCCGCCGCTGCGGCCTCAATACTCCTCTGCAGCAACAACGGAGAGTTTGGAAATATTCCTACGAAGTGTCTGGTTATTATGTTCCTGTGTGATGAGGGGATGACCACTTGTGTTTCCTTTTCGGGCTGTTTTCGAACATAAAAGTAGTCAAACATCTTGAACTGAGGCCGACAATGACAAGAAAAAACAGGGAGAGAGTGAGACCTCCTGTTGTCATAAAACTCTGCCAGTCACCAGCTGTTTAAAGGTCGATCAGTGTGTGTGTGTGTGTGTGTATGTGTGTGTGTGTGTACAGGGGGAACAGAAGGGGGAGTCAAGCAGGGACCTCAGATGGACTAAAGAGATCAGACGGGATGAACCGGGGGGATGGGGGTCCAGGTGAGGGGCCACAGGAGGGCGAGGAGGGGGGATGAGGAGGGTTGAGTCCTCTTCTTCCTCTCTTGCCCGAGCCAATCTGGGGGCCCGGGGCCTCATTCACATGGTAATGAGAGTGTAAAATCACATCTGTTACCCCCACGATACACACACACACACACACACATATACACACACATAGACAGAGCAGATCTTTGTCACCTGAATAGCATCCCCACCAGGTATCAAACAAGCACCAGGAAATGGGACTGTGTGTGTGTGTATATGTGTGTGTGTGTATGTCTGTGTGTGTGTATGTGTGCCTTGTCCCCAGCAGGCAATCGGCAAACAGGGCTCTCCAATCAGTAAATGACACACATACACACACACACACACACATACTGGAGTGGTGGCCTGGGCCCTTGCAGAGAGGGAGAGCCCTCTGGAGAAAGGCGACTCTCTCTGACACTGTTACCAACTTCCCAATTAGCTACCAGCCAGCCAGAAGGGGGGAGTGTAGGGGAGGGAGATGGGGGTTGAGTTTGGACAGATAGGGGGCTTCGCTTATTGTCACAGCAACGTCCTGAGGGTCCAAAAGCATCTCTTGGAAGCTCTTTTTTTTTCCATATTGAACATCATTTTTGAGTCAAACCTCAACAGCTTTTAGGGCCTGCATGGTGTCACTATTTTGCTCAAGGGCACTTTGCTCGGACTTGAGCTGCTGAATAAGCATCACTTACATGCCTGAGGGGTGAATATGGGAGTTTGTCTTGGAATAAGCAGGTTTTATATGTGAACAGGGATATATTGGTAGGTAAATGACTTTTATATTTGTTGCGGTCATGTTCTAGTATTAGCTCGAGCTATAAATGCTGCAAACAAAGCAGCACCTGACGGTTTACACAGTCTTTAGTATCTCTGTGTGGTAAATATAAAATACATAACAGAGTGCTGTAAATATATGTATATTTAAGGATGTAAATGTATATTAATGCTTTTCTGAATCAGTTTTAGTTCATATTCGTGGCCTTGTTGTGATCACCAGCTGGATGTGGATGGATTTTGCACACCTTCTTATGCACCGCTACATCTGCGTGTGTGTGTGTGTGTGTGTGTGTCTGTGTGTTAGACAGTGCTAGCGGCAAGGTACGCCAGGTGTAAGACAGTAGCGAGATGACACAACTTAACCTCTCTCTCGATCTTAGTAAACGGCACAAACAGGCAGCGCTGCAGTCAGAGGCCCCAGAGCCCATGACTTATACATGACGTGGGTGGGAGTAAACAGGAGCAGACCGAGGCATTTTGTTTCCTTTCTTCCCTTTTTGCTAGTTGCATCTTTTTTTTCATGTTGTACCTGTCTTTCTTATCTAGCCGCAGGAGGGCGAAAACTACACTTTTAATTACATGGTGGGAGTTGAGGGTGGAAGCAGGAGGGGGGGGGGGGGCGGCGGTGGGGGATGTGGATACCTACGGCTCTTTCACACACTGTACTACACCTTAATAAGACAGCTAAGACCTGAACTGGGAAGTTCAAAACAGCAACAACCTCCATATTTAAAGGTATGACCCTTAATATACCTATTTATTTGATCAGTTTGGTCTTTAACAGCAGACTTATCTCCATTTCTGCGACTTATATCACCTCCTAATATTATATTTTCCATTTTCAAAACAAACCTGTAGTGTAAGTATAAGAAAACGGGCTTAATGTCAACATATGATCCGATCTATATCTGTTTTTGGCCATTATGTTTCAACCTCTACGATATACTGTTGTTTACCTCTCACGTTTGACCTCTACATGCCTTGTTGTGTCCATTCACTTGTGCATAATGTATTTTGGATAATAATCTGTAACACTGGAAATACTTTGTGTGAGCTGTGACAAGATAATTAACCCAACTCCATGCAGAGGAAAAGTAAAAACAAAGGTTACATCTGGAATTGGAATTCCTTGAATCTCTTACTATCAGGTAAGATGGAGCCGACTCAGTCACATGTGCGTATGTATATATACAGCTTACATAATTGAGCAGCTCCACTGGCATGACGTGAATGGCTGCAACACATGCACGCACACATACACTCACACACTCTGCAGTCTCCATATACTGTAAGTAAAAAGGAAATTTTGATCTAAGGCTCCCCCCCCCCCCCACCACCCCCACCCACCCTTGGGTTCTGCCTCCCCGTGTTTCTGTCAATCCTCTCCTGTTTTTGATCAGTGGCTTGAAAGAGTCGAGCATGTGTGAGTGCTCAGGTACCTGGGGTATGCCGAGGTGCTAATTAGCTCGGATGGATAATTGATGTGTAGATTACACCGTTGAACAAATGCTCTGACTTGTTTGTTCTTCGCACTTCTCAGCCATCGTGCAAGGGGGGAAAAAAAAAAAAAAAATCTCCTGCACAGCACCTCCCACCCCCGTTTTACCCCAGCCCTAATGAACAATTTACCTGGCTTGTAAAGGAGGTGGTTAAGCCTGCCAAGGCAGAGGGAAAACAAAGAGCGGGTTGCACTGGAGTTCATTTCCCACAGGTGGAACTACTGTCTCCTGTGCTTCAAGACCTGCCTCTATTCCCTGGTGTTAGCAAGGCTGGCTGTGGAAGAAGAGTATGTGTATATACGCTTTGCCAAACCCTGAAGGAGAGGATGGCGAGCATACATAATTCCAAAAGGGAAACAATTTTCAAAATGAAAGAGCATGCCATTAAGAGTGCCGGTAGGCTTCCATTGTTCTAACCCCCCCCCCCATCCTATAATGCTATTTCCTCCATCTTTTGTCTTTGGGACGCTATTATTAGCCGAGCACGCACGTGAATAACCTCCCCCTCCCACCCGCGTCCGTTCAATAGGGTTTGAATTTGCTCATTAACGGCTAAGAATCCGCAAACACATTCGCCGGAGCTTTTGCTACTGCTAATAAACTAATCATGCCCTCTCGTCTAATTGGGAAATAGAATGAGGGGAGGAATGAGAGCTTCGCCTGAGGATTTTAGGAGCTGGGTTTCTATCGCGCTGGCAGAGAAGTGGAAGTGGAGCCCATTAGCAGGACAGATGTAGAGGCAAAAGGTGAACGGCTGAGACGTCGGCTCTTCGCCACACTGCTGGACCGCCCGTAATCTGTCACCCACACTAGTTTACAAGTTAAACACATTATTGTGCTTATTGAGTCTCATTTCTAGGATGCATAGTGCTGGCTGCTTTTTTTCTCTCCCTTGTGGAGCGCTTACAAACCTGCCAGGGCACTGTCACTGCATGCAAGCTATTACCATTTGTCTCAGCAGTCCTGATTAGTCAGGCAGGCGGGGCAGGGAGAGCAGAAAAAGAGACAGATAGGGGAACTAAGCCAAGACATAAAGTCTTACACTCATTGTTTCTTGATACTTCCTTCACATCCCTCAGAAACCTCATCTCAGCAGCACAAGAAGCCCACAAATGGCTTCACAGGTCTCCAATTTTCACAGCTCCCGGAAGTCATATCATTGCTATTTTCCTGTGTAAGGGGCAAATGATTTGCACAGTGCAAATGAAAGGAAATTGTTGTTCTGCAAGATGTCCAATAGTGCTGTTAACTCTGTGTTTACCGATGAATTAAAGCCCACCAGGACATAGTTCAGCCATGAAAAATGCACTCAATACAACCTCCCTCAAGAAGATCATTTTATTCTCTTGTTATTGTGTTAGTGGCCTTAGGCACCTCCAGTTTGCTATGTCGGTGTGATAAGGGAGAAAAAAGATGAGTTCTCTCTTTTAGATCAACCCTGAACTCCCTGGGACAGATTACCGTGTCATCGAAAACCCGGGGCGGCATGTTTGGACTACACCGGATTGGGAGTCTTGCTGACTAACTGGCAGTTTCCGTCGCCAACCTGATAACTCTCCTCTAACATCCCTCACCCCAGCCCAGCCCAGCAAGCCAGCCAGCAAGGCAGGCAGGCAGGCAGGCAGGCCCTTTTTTTTTTTTTTTGTTTTTCCTCCCTGCCTTTTTCCTGTCGCCATCTCGGTATTTAATCTAACACCGGCAGGCGGCAAGAAGGGTTTACTTTTCCCCCCTCAAAGACAGCTTTGCGAGGCGGAGAAGGCAAAAGTGGGAGGAAGAGAGCTGAGCACTCAGGCGGGGAGGGACAGGGGAGTCTAGGCAAGGCACAGGAAACCTGGGCCAAGCGTCACTTTTAACAAAAGCCTTTCATCTTTCTCTCCGCTTTCCCCCAAGACAGTGCGCTTCCAGCAGTGGGATCCTTTTAAGTACATACCTGATAAGGAAACTTTTTTTTCTTCCCTTTCGAGAGTGCATAAAGGAAAGTATCCCCCTCCCACACACGTACACACACAGCCCGGTGCGGTTAAAACCCTCTCATCGCTTTGAACGTCAGATACTGCTCCTTTTATCCGCGGCAAACGGGTTTCCTATGGCTATTAACTCATTCAAAACAGGTAATTACGGCGAGCAAACAGAGACGCCACGGATCAGTCTGAGCTGCTCAGGCCCACTCCACCTTTGCAATCAAACCAGGCGACGTCTTAGCGAGCGAGTTAACAGGACAGAGGTAGTCGAGGATCCATTTGCGGATAACTGCACCTAATCCATTTTAGTCTGGAGTCACTGTGGCAGGGCTGTGTGTGCACTGGGGGAGGACCCATGGGATGTATCTGATGGAGAGGTCATAAATCACAGAGAAGAAGTTGAAAAAGTGGAGCTCACACAGAGGGAGAGAGGTAGTAGACGGGAGAGGAGGGGGGGGGGGCCTCCCTCAGAGGAAAACAACTGAGGCTATCATCACCTTAGTTAAAATATCAGCAACCTCTGGCCAGTAAGGGCGGGACTGCTACACAATGCCCTCTTCCCTGTGGTTGGAGGAGAGGAGGATTCATGCAGAACCTCTGGTGGGTGGTTGTTATTGCGAGACAATTCCCTCAAGTGTAGTAAACATAGCATAAGCCAGTTGGTGGACATTTTTATCCAAAGCGCCTTCGCTGCATACATTTTTGGCATGGGTAATCCCAGTGGGAGTTGGTCCACTGGCCTGGCAGTGTTAGCAACTCGCTCATGGGGAATTGAACCTTTAATCCTGGCAGAGTTAGCACTTAAGTTCCACTGCAGAGACAAACACTTAACTCCAGCTGTTTGTGGATTCGAAGGAACCATCAACTTTGAGGTGAGCGGACCGAACATGTTGTCTCACATTCCCAAGAAGTAACAGTGTCACATGATAGATGGCAACGACAAGAGGAAAAAAAAAAAAAGACAGAAGAGAGAAAATTTGAACCCAATCTCAGGAGCCAAGTAGTCCTTTTTCACCTATCTTCTCATCTGCACAGGAAGTAAATGGCGCCCCAGGGGAGCACTCACTCTTTCCTTCCTTGCCTCCTTTTTTTTCTCCACTGTTTGTTGTTTCAGGTAATGAAAACAGAGCGGCTGACAGAGACGTTTTCATGTTGTTTTCGTGACCCGGACGACATGCCAAAGGCTCCCGCAACGCTTGTTCAACCCAGAGGTGAAGTTTGACAAGATTCTTAAACATTCTCCCCCTCTCGTCTTCTCCCTCCCTACACTCAAAATTTGAGGCAAGCTGTTGCGTAAGAAACTCTCTGTATCTGTGGTAATGGGCAGCTAATTGATCCCATGGGGTTTCGCTGGCATGGGAAGAACTTATTTACTCTTGCGACAGGGATATTTCAGCTCAGACGTTTTTCTCCCTCCTCTCAAGCCTTCCTCTAATGTGACTATAACTCTCAAATTCTCTTATCTGCACAGGGCATGGTAAGGTGAAAAGGGGGCCAGTGTCTACACATTTTCCCATTTGAGAACCATGTGTTCATGGGGTGACAACCAGCCGCCCGTTGCATCGCAGAGAGGAACCAATCAGCCTTTAACACCTCGACTTTTCTCTCCCAATGTGGCCGCTGCTGAGCTGCTTCACCCGCCTCAGTGTCACTACTACAAATTGGCTTCCAACAGGAATCCAAGGTGCCAAAGAGCCATTAGACGGACAAAGGCTTGAAGTCTACCCAGGGATTAATGTGTCAAAATCCTTAGCCTGTGTGATACACAGGAATCAACCCTCTTCATTAGGACCTGCTATAAAAGAACAAGTCAGATTCCCTCTCTGCCAACATCAGTTCACCTCAGCGTGCATTCTTCTTCTTGTGAGGACAAATTGAACTTTTTAATAGCTGGTTCAAATGCTTGAGGCTCTCATTAGAACCTAAGGTTTTGGACATCCCAGGCATTTACTTGATCCTTTTATTGAGTGTGACGCGCCACAGTAGGCTCCCCATAAAGACGTCGATCATCAACATTTCTATAACTTTTAATGAAAAATTTTAATTTCATAGGGTGGACTAAATAATATGTCTTCTAATCTGTACCATAGTCATTTCAAAATATAATTATTCAATGTTCCATTACAAGAGTCTGAGTTGAGGTCAACACCCAGAAAAGCTTCTGATATGTTGGTGGATGCATCATCATGATGACAACAAAACACCTGCACCACTGGGCGACAACAGGGCCGATTGTCAGCCAAGCCCATCTCCAATTAAACAAAGTCGTAATCTGCTCCTGACAGAGCGGATTAGGTTTTGTCCTGGTGGGGGCCTCATGGGGGGGGGAGGAGGAGGATAGAGAGGGTTAACCACGGCTGGCGACTTCATTTCCTGTGAATACGCCCTTGTACTCCCATGGAGTTACCTGACTCAGCGCAGTGAGTCGGCCGGGTGGCTGACTGGCCGGTCAGTCGGTTGACTTGCCGTCTGCTTGTAGGAATCAAATCCTGTCCGAGATAACAGCTAATCATTTGTCACCCTGAGAAGCAATTCCCTCCAATCACCCGGGAAGAGAGCGCCACTTTATTCCGTGCTGCTGTCAGGATGGCAAGAAATTACATTCGGCCGTGCTCAACTCCCCCACCCCCAAATCTCTCCTGAGCCCCGTCTGGAACGACAGCACAACAGCTGACAAGACTGGAAATGACTCTGTGTCTTTCCAACTCCAAACACAGACATACACATGCAACTACGCATTTTTATCGAGGATGTTCCTTAAAAAATCTTTATTTCCTCAACTCCGACCCTAATGTCAGTTTTAACCCTAAACCTGGGCCTTGCAAAGATGAAGTGAATATGGTCCAGAAATACAAGAACACATGATCATACAGGGGCTTTGGAAAACTCTGGGAAAACACATGCTGGTAAATACATGCACACACACACGCTAATAATGTAGCCTGTCCGTGCAGCTGTTTCCTTTTGGGATTCCTTAAGTTGTTACACCGTGACACTCTCTCTCGCTTTCTCAGTCAGACAATCATTTGGACGGAGCAGCACCCATCAGCCGAGCGCCTAGACCCAAAAGTTAGAACTTGTGCGGGTGGGGGGTGGGGACATGTGCACAAACTGAAACTTCCTTGATAATGAGAACAATTTGCAAATATAACCAAGACATGCAGCTACTGTCCAGTACAGCTTACATAACAGATACACCAGTTGGCGACATTGAACAGTATGTCAGATAAGGCTGTGAGCACATGGGCTCTTTTTTCCAACACATACACACCTTTTTTGGCACAGGCAGCAGCTGATCATGTCTCAACTTCACTTTTCCCTAGACAGGAGTGAACACCCTCATTTTGAGCAAGGGCTGGGATTTCATCAGCAAAGATGTTGACCTCTGTTTTCTCTGTGTTAGCTAACTCATGCTAACTCTGCAGCTTGCCAGTTTCTGTTGAACTTGAGCCTTCAGTAAAAATGTTCATGTTTGTGAACTGCTTTTTAAGTGTGTAAAAAAAACAGGACAGTAGATTCCATTCACCTGGCAGATGCTTTCAGTGAATGTAAACCGTAATATTCGCATAAAAATTCACGTAAAAGGAGGGTTTAAAGTCAAGTCCATACAAATAACATCTTAAAAGTAATATAAGACAAATGCCATTCATGTTAAATGTTGCTCGGTGCATCAGTGTCAGGAGCTGAATGAAGGAAAAGCAAAGCAGTGGCAGTTCACAAGGTTTCATATTTTGAGTTGAGAACTGACTGGCTCTGGGACGGCTGCCCACACTGCATTGGCCATACTTAATTACATTATGCACGGCGTGGGGATATTCATAGCATACATGAGCAGCGAATTAAAAGGAAAAAGAGACAATATTGCCAGTGTGGAAAAGGACCTCTGACATTGAACGAATTTGGTGATTTATTTAAAAAAGGCACCATCCTATTAGATTAGCAATGCTAAATTAACGTCGATTTAGAAAGAGGAGAAGAAGTCCAACCTGAGAGGAGATCAGCACGACGGTGGCGCTTGGGAGACACTAGCTTGTTGATGGCATAATGCTAAGTCTGTGTGTTGAAGATAAGAGTGCCATACAGTAGGCCCTAGGCCCAATGCTCTGTGTGTGTGTGTGTGTGTGTGTGTGTGTGTGTGTGTGTGTGTGTACAGATGTGTCTTATGTGTCAAAGAGTGGGGGGAGGATGTGTGTTTGTACACAGATATATATGTGTGCATGTGTGTTAGTGTGCAAGACAAATGAGAAAGATGCTTGACAGTGTGAAGCGACTTATCTCTCATTATGGGGAAACAGTGGATGAATAAGGCAGTCGATAGAAGGCAGAAACAATTAGAGAAAAGCATCCAGGACTGACTATAGATTGTTGAGGTGCAGTTTTAGGCGTGTGTGCATGTGTGATAGACATGGAGAGGAGTGGAAACTGTTTGCCATTAAACCAGGTTTCAGGTTATATCAAAGAGACAAGCTGCAAATGATTGCCTAAGCTCTGACTTTGAAGAAGAAATGTGGAAAATTGATCGTTTTGAGCCTACACACTTTCTTTTTTTTTCAATTTTAAGGTAGTATTTGGAAAATGCTCTATCAATAAATGGATGTAGCAATCATGGGAGAAGAAGAAGAGGAATTCAAGAGCACAAATACCAAGGGAGATGTGTGATTTTTCTCAGGTTTAACTGAATAATGTATGCATACTTTCACTTGGGCATGATGAAGCAATTTTGGCCTTTACAACCTGCGAGAGCAGGGGTGGGCTTCACTTCCTGCACCTTTGAATAATTCAGACAGCCAGGTGGAAAGTCTCAGAATACTTGCTACTATCTTTTTTCAGGAAAGTAAAAGAGCTGGGTTCTTATTCAAAATGGATTCATTAGAGATTAAAATGAGTGTAAAGATAAGGGGCAGGAGAGATGTTGTGTTGCATTAACAGTGTGGGTTGTCTGGGATGACGCACGCTTTCTGACATCCATATGAAATCTGAATTTGAAGCAGGTTTTAAAGAGATTTCAGGAATCAAAAGGTCACAAACCTCCCTCTCTAAACCGTAATAAATACAGAAAAAATCCGACCTTTTCTCCCCAGCTTGCATGTTTTCACCTACATCTGAACATTCAGGTTCAGCCCGCCGTTGCACTCTTTGCACGTCACTCTGGATAAGAGCGTCAGCTAAATGGCTAAAATGTAAATGTAAAATGACAGGCCCTGGAGATCTCCCTGCCCTGGATGTGTGTGTGTGTGCGTTTTCCATGGAGTTCAGGTTTGCCCTTGATAAAAGAGAAAGAAAAAAGGAAAATATATTTGTGCCGAAGAGGAGAAAAATGAATAGAGGGATTTGGCGTCACAAAAGTGTGTCTGACAGGTTGAAGGGCTGGAACTGTGAGCGAACGGACACCTTGGTGGGTTTCCTGAAGTGGCGGCTCCCGAGCAGATATGAAAGGAGAATATATGATATTGGGAACATTGCAGGGTTCAACACAGGATGTGCAGAATTTGCTGAATTAAAATCACAATGTTCCTTCTACCTAACAAACCCTGACTGA
Organism: Seriola dumerili; assembly: GCF_002260705.1. Classification (NCBI taxonomy): domain Eukaryota; kingdom Metazoa; phylum Chordata; class Actinopteri; order Carangiformes; family Carangidae; genus Seriola; species Seriola dumerili. The sequence continues at coordinate 1,736,094 of NW_019174273.1, read as the reverse complement.
GGATGATGATTTCAAAGGTTAACACCTGAAAATGAGCTATTACTAAAAAAAGGGGGCAGTAAGTAAGACGTTAACTGCCTCTATCCTCTGTGCTTCAGAGATACAACATGTATTTATTGTGTCTCACCTTCTTGCTGACACTTAAATTTCCCTCTGGGATAGATAGACCATGTATCTAGCAGAGGCCCTGCTGTTTTAACACACAACCACACTGAGCTATCTGAGAGAAAACCAGGTACTAGTCCCCGCAGAACCTTCAAATTACTTCAAATCGATGCAGTAAAATAAAGCAAAAATGCATAATAATGTGTTAGCTCTCCAGTGGGAGTGCAGGAAACAGAGAGAGGAGGGTAAAGAAGCAAAGGTTTCCCAGGCCAAGCAGCGCTGTCGGTTTACTCGTCTTTCTCTCAAACTCCAAACACCCCACGCTGCTCGCTCCTCTCGCTGCCCTCGGTGGCCAAACAAAGAGGAGGATGTTTGTCAGAAAAGTAACGAAAATCAATAAAAGCAAGACCCCACCACCAACCACCTGGCCAAAGGCTTGCGGTGTTCATACACGCTGTTACGAGCGCAGCTCCTTCCCTTCATAGGTTTTTCCTTCCTACGCTAGCCTGAGCAGAGAGGAGCAGGGGAGGAGGAGGCTGGGGGGGGGACACTGGAGGCCTGAGGAGCAGCTGGGCTCCTCCCACAGTGATGCCTGTGGGCTGGCTGCGTTACTCTGGTGTCGGGCAGGAGGGCAAACAGGCCACAGAACAGTTGGACACTATTACCACCACCACTACTACCTACAGTTAGATTTAAGGCACTTAAAGAGGTGATTGTGAAGTCAAAATATTTCTTCTTCTTTTTTTTATTTAATTTGATTCCATCTTTTCCATCATATATTTTCAGCAATTATTAAACAATGCATGAACTCCACTCTCCAAATAAAAGGTGGGTGAAGCGGCTGAGAGTTGAAGAGGGTTTACTCAGATGTTGAAACTGCATTTTTACTTTACTTTGTTGAATTTTTAGCTTCCTTTCAACTTCCTCAAACTAAAACTTGAATTTCTGAAGTTTCTTTTGTTATGTTTAAGCTTGTATAGCATTTTGTTGTAGCCTTATTTTACACCAGTTTCTCCTTTGTCTTATTTTCTGACCCTAGTGGCAGATTTCGTCACACTAAACAATATTTTGCTTGTTTGTTAAAGGGGACTCTGACCCTAGTTATTCCAGCCAAACATTACAACAGCTGATTTCACTCGTTAACACATATAGAGAAACCTCCATTTGAACATTTTGTTTAAAGGAAAATCATCTGGAGCTGATTTAAAGATGAGCTAACCATTAAATAAGAGCTTTGAACTTTTTGCTTAAGAGTGTTCTTTCCTTTTCCGTCGCACTTTACCTCCTCTGGCTCTTATTTGGCTTTTATTTCTTCACCAAGCATGCTTGCACTGCGCATTGTTGCTTCAAGAAAAAGGGTGTTTTAGTTAGAAATCCTGTTGCCACTAGCCATTTCAGCGTATTCCTCTCTGACATCATTTGTGCTGGATAACGGGGTAAGATGAAAATGTGACTCAACTCTCCCTCCCTCTCGCTCACTCTGACACACTGTTCTGGCAACATATGGCAAAACAACATAAAACCCCTAATGCACTCCAACTGCGGCTCGCCCTAAAATGCTGCTGCACCCTGTAAAGAGAGCACTTGTTTCCTCCCACACAACACGAGGGCAACTTAATCTCAATTACACCCAGAGGTGAACACGGTTTCACTTCCCCACCTGAGTGATTGGCGAACAACAGTGAGCTGAACTCTTAAGAGCAGTGCAACTCTGCTCTCCTCGACTCCACTTACCCAGGGAGAGGAAAGAATATTGTGGTTGAGGTCAGCAGAAACGGCAGCCGAAGCCTCACGGTTCATTCCTGCCTTGCAATCTGTATTAGAGCGTCTTAAAGGAAGGGCTTTAGTGACCGGGGAGTGTTTTCCTTCCATTTTTTCCACAGGTTTTGGCTCTGGATAAGCTATGCCAGTATGTGAGAGAATCCCTTGGATACTGGCGTGTTGCAGCAGAGGCCCGCCTACGCTGAGACCTCATCACGACTGGCTGCTATAGGGGTCACAGCTTCTGCCCTCGACCTCGCTGCAGAGTTGGGGGATAGTTGTAACGATGTAGGAGGAGGTTACGCCGGACACGTGATACCCTCCTGGCCGAGGTGTGATTTTTGCCATTTCCCCTACCTGATACTGGAACTGCAAAATCGTTTTTTTTTTGTTTTTTTTTAATCCTCTGAGGAAATGCTCATTAAGCATCTGGACTGTTCTGGTTTAAAGAGGAGCTGCCCTTTACAACCACTGACTTGTTTTACAAAAACAACTGGCTCGCTCAACTTAAATGTCTTAAGAGTATAAATGGATGCTGACCCAAAAAGCAAAGAAATGGCCAAAAAGTCATCAGCACTTGCACATAAGTATATAACACTTTTAATAGGCTAATGCACAGCAGCACACGTTTCAGCCCCAGGCTTTCTTCAGCGTTTTACGCCAATTTACATCTCTATCTCTATTTTTTTCTTTAGCTTTTTATAGACTGGATGTGCACTCATTTGTTTGCACTGTAGCTACATTTAATCAAATGTGTCATTTCTTGTGTCAAAGTCTTCAATAAAAGGTGCGAGACGTTGTCTGAGGATCAAGATTCTGGCCTGAGTGATGGAAAACACACAAAGCCTTAAGTTTGAACGACTGTGAAAATGTATCAGGAAGTCACTTTTGATGTAATCACTCTTTGTAAAGTCCGACGTGTCCCATTTGTGAAATCTGCACTCATTAAACCCTCTGCACCTCCCACCAGCTACCACTGAAGAGGAAGAAAAGTCGAGCATGATGCCTAATTGCAGCCCCCCTCCACTCTTACCTGCCTCCCCTCTCACTTAGAGAGGAGGGGTGGAGTGTGTGTGTGTGTGTGTGTGTGTGTGTGTGTGGGGAGGGGGTGGGGGGTTGAGGACAAGGACAGGCATGTGTGTTTGTATTTTAAATAAACATGACCCTTGTGGTTTCTCCCAAGGCGAGACATGAAAAAAAGAGATGCCTAAGTGCGAGAGAAAGGGAAGGGCTCTCAACAACAACGATACCTTCGCCTGAACAAAAAGAGACAAGAGGAGTTATCGCAAAGAGGTTGGATGGATGGTGGGGGACTCTCGGTGAGGCAGAAGTGCCATTCACCGCCACTTAGACCTGCACTCTCCCTGAAGACTAAAAATAGCAGGAAGTTAACCTCATGACACTCGGTGGATAAGAAATTAAGAAATTAAAAGCCGCATGCTTCACCATATCCAAGAATATGTCCCTGCATCAGCCTGGTCTCACATAATGTTGTTTGCATCTCAGAGTTTAAGCCAAATGCTTCAAGTGCACATCAAGCTAAGAGCACGGTGTTCCTGTAGATAGAGCGTCAGGCAAAATAACAACCAGAGTTCAACAGGTAAAGAAAACCAAAACACTCTGTCTCTTCACTGATTATTTTAACATCCTAATCTTATTTTCAGGAACATTTGTTACATTTACTGGTCTGTGACTCCTCAGCACAGGTCACTCAAACTGTTTTTATTCATTTTTTAAATTCATAGTTATTTGCAATACGTGATGTTGTTTACAAGCTGTTTCTATAAAGTGTAAAAAAGTTTTATTCAAAGGCAGAATAATGACAACAATAGTTCCTTTTAAATTTTAAAATACAAAATAATTTTTCCTCACGATCAATAGTTTGCAGAGTTGCAGATTTAGGAAATGAAGCCTGTTTTGCATGTGCACTTCATTGCATTAAATGTAAAACGGCGATGCACAGGCACAGGAGGAAGAGGAGACTGGAGGAGGAAGAGGAGGGAGAGGGAGGAGGTCGGTGTCAGGAAAGGGGAGAGTGGGGGTCTGCTTTGTAAAACCTCCACTGAAATCTTCCAATAAGAGATTATGACATAGCTCATAAATATACTCAACCTTATAAATATTTGAGCTTGGCTACTCCCCTTGCCTAATGTGCTGTACAGGCCCTAATTAAGCCAGTATCTGATAGATGCCACTGCATAATGATGTGCGGGTGTCTGGCTGTGGGGATGGGAGGGAAGGAGGAGCGGCGGCAGCGGCGGCGGCTGGGGACAGAAGTATCATCCGAACCGCTCGCTTTGTAATAATGATAGCAATGTTAATGATGGCACTGCTACTTCAATTAAAACTACTTAGCGACTACAGCTGCTGCCGCTGCACTGACCCCGACTGAGCTGGTGAGAGCGGAGAGGTAAGCCGGTGCTCTAGCTCCCTCTTTTCACTGCAAAAATCCTCAGGTATCAGATCATTTCTGTCAATTACTGAGTCCTGTAAGTCTCATTGTCTCGGAACGAGTGGGAAAATCTGCCTGTTCCCAATAGAAATCAAACATTTTTAGATGCTAGTGGGTTTGGGTTAAAGCATTGCTAATTTTCTAAAACCTTTTCTTGAAAGAAGAGCGCACAAGGCGCAGCGCTGCGCCAGAACATTCTCGAAACAAGTTGATTTGCGACAGAAATAGGAAATACTGGAAAAGACTTTCCTGGACATTCAGTTTTTCCAACTGGTTTTGACAATTTATAGTTTTAGGACTCAACAGTAGAGAAAAAACTGTCCACTTTGGTAAGAAATTTTCTTTTTCTTTTTAATTCTAGTGCATTTTATGACCTTATTCTGTCCATTCATAAGATGATGACATGACTAGAGTTACAGTATCTTGAAAGAAGTCAGTTTCTGGTCTTTACAAAGCTTCAAATCAACTCGTCAGAAGAATCTGTTGAGACTGGGTTACTCTCCTGAGTATTGTAAGATCAGACTTTTCCTTCTTCTGCCTTCTTTCAAAAATATTTAGAGGTTCAGAGTTAAAGCGCTACTAGTTTTCTAGAAATGAGCATCAATATCTTGACAAAAGACAATGAGGCAGAATCAACATTAGAATGAAAGAAAATATTACACATTCAATTCATGTAATATGATTTGTTTTGGAGACAGGTTGAAATTAAATTCCAAAACAGGCAGAATTTTCTCTCATTTTAAGAAAATTACAGCTTTAGGGCTCAATAATAGACAAAAATTACTTGACTAGAACACTGTTCGCAGTGCTCTCTCTCTCTCTGTCTGAGCCTCTCTGTTTCTGCTTCTCTGCTTCACACACACACACACACGCACACGCACGCACACACACACACAACTACACACACACACACAACTACACACACACACACACACACACAGAGCCCCTATCTGGATGAGATAGACCAGGCATTGATTTACACGTCTCAGTTTCACTCCCTCCTCTCTCCCCTCGATCGCAGCGAACTACCTTCTCCTGCCGTTAACGCCTGTAAAGGGACAGCATTATTCCACTGCACCTATTTGTAAATTTCCTGCTAAATTTTGCAGCAGTGAACGCAGCTCGGGTTTTTCTGCTGATGAGGTCCATTCACCACGCAGGACTTGCTTTGCCAAGCACTATTTGAGCTGTGATTCACTCAGTAACATGCTATCCAGGTCCCTGTTTCAACTGGGTGACACAAAGAGGAAATTTCTCACTCTTGACCCAATGTTCCACCAGTAAATTATTCTAATAAAAGGGTGATAAAAGGTTATGAGACAATATATGTTACCATTTTTAAACTGAGATGTATGGCTTTTATTGCACATGGTGAAAGCTCAGTCAAACAATCAAAATAAAGAGAGGAAACCTGGCCTAGTTTTCGCACAGGGTCTTGAGACAATTTATAAGAAGAAAATAGATGCAGAAAACGTTCAAGCTTTACGATGCCCCGGGGAGCAGCCTAATCTGGACCCAGCTAATTCTTCTGAGCTTCCCTTAATTTAAAGAGTCGACTTGTAACCTTGTTAAGACCGGAGACTGACTTCTCACCTCGAGTTCAAAATGTTAAACTATTGTCTGCTGAACTTCTGCTGCTGCATTTAACCATGGAGAGAGAGAGAGAGAGAGAGAGAGAGAGAGAGAGAGAGAGAGAGAGAGAGGCACACACAGCGAGGCGGGACCTCAAAACTTCATGACTCAATTATTCCGCCATTTGATTCATGTGCTAACCAGATGATCAATGCAGATTAATTATGTAATAGTCGTTTTGGCGGTGCGCCACGTGAAGTGGAGGTAAAAAAAAAGGAAGAAAAAAGGCTATAGACTCTTGGCTTGAAGGCGGGGGTAAAAGCCACGAGGGCTGCGGACTTGCTCAGGTACTCGGGACTTATTCAATTACTGCACCACAGAGCTGCACTGGAAGCATAATTTCTGGGTTTTAGCCTCCTCCATTTACACACACACACACACACACACACACACACACACACACACTCCCACTCCACTGACCTGGCTTGCTTCTGACAAGCTCTTATTACTGAGCAAACATGCCTGCCAAGTAGCCATGAAGCAGAACCTAATGAGCACATTATTGTATTTACCTTAGATAAGGTGAGCCACACGAGGCGATAAAAGCCAGATAACGCCATGTTTAAACAGTGGATGTATACATTCACAAGGTCTTTTGGTATTTTTCAGTTGTAAGAAAACATAGCAGGAATGTGAAATCAGAAGATCAGACAGGAATGCTCACAGTTTCGGCCACACATCAGGGAAACTATGATAGAAATCTGGGTAAAACGAAGCCTCGGTAATCACAGAAAGGGTCAGTGAGCAGAGTTTTTGAATTGCCTCCTGCTATCCTAATTGCCAAATGATATTTCCAGTGAAGGCGACGCAGCAAGCAAGGATGGGGGCAGGGTGGCGGTCAGACACTTTGGCAGGAAGTGACCTGATGATCTGACGGCGGGGGTAAAAGGTCATCACTGAGTCCTTTTACTTCAGCTGGCCTGCTGCATCCTTCCCCGGAGATCTCACATTTAAAGCGCTGCTCTATTGCAAAGAGGGCCTCTCAAATTTATCACCTATTGACCATGGTTCATGGCAAGGTCATAAATCCACGCTCTAGCCTCTGCAGATGGCCACCTCAAAGCTCTGTCAGCTCGATAATACGAACAGGATACGGGCAGAGAAGAAGAACAAAGCCCCGGACTCGGTCTCGTGTGAAAAGGTATCCGCCGCTGTCAATCCCGTGCGCTCACAGCTTCCTGATTCGGAGTTTTTTGTCCCCCGGTGGCACCTATAGTGTGCCAGATGTGTGTCCCCCCTCAACTGCCATCCTCCTGCATGTGACCTGAGACAAGCCCAGGGCAGAATTCTGGGTAATTTCTCGCTCACATCCTACACCGTCGATTGTGGCGCCTTTTTGAGGTGAGAGAAAGTGACAGCACCGACTCTCCAGGGCAGAGCTTCCCAGTCGAGTGGATCAGCGGACTGAAAATCGCTTATGAATAGTCATTAGACCTTCATTACAAAGCCCCTCACTACCCACTTCTTCCTGTGCAACCAAATGCCTCTTGTCATCTTCACAAGGTGTATCATTTAATTGCCAATTGATTTTTCTCCCCCCAGTATATGACAACATGTCACATAGCAAAATGCAGCCTCGACCAGCCCTAGGCAGCCACATATTCTTGGCATCCTGAACCGCCTATGAATATTCTTCAAAAAAAGACAGGATGCTTCAACCCAAAGAGAGCTCAAGCGCCTCACACAATAATTAAACTCAATACATGTGAAGACAGAAAGAGGAGAGGAGAAAAAAACACATTCTTTGAGCGACGACGGGCAATTGTTTCTTTGTGACCCATTTTCTGTCTCCGAGGCCACACAGCTCCGTTTCTTTTAATGTACAGGGCGACTAGTCATGGCGGATGATTTCTTCTTTTTTTAAAATCTGTATATTTTCTACCGACATGCCTGTTTGCTGCTCACAGTCGCTGTCAGTGCCATTAGCAGAAGTGACACACCTATTTTGTCTCAAAGTAAATGTAGGACAATCGTCCCTGATTGCGAAAGAGTGACTCTCCCTTAAAAAAAAAAAAAAAAAACACACACACACAGACGTGCTGGCAACATTTCAATGACAGCTCGACAGACGTCCACTCAAATCTCTTCTGTAGATGTTTGGCGTTTTCTGTCAGCCTGCCTCTCAACCCCTGAGGTTTATCCCCAAAACTACGGAGCATTTGGTGTCAGGAACGGCACGAAAATGGCAAGGCCGTATCACTTTCCTCCCTCGCTCATCAGATGCTGTTGGTTTTTTGTTGCATTCACTATCAGCTGCCTGTTATGTCCGTGTGTGTGTGTGTGTTTCTTTTTTTATTGTTGTTGTTGTACTGACGAATTGCGCCGTGTGTTCCTGGCCCATTGTAATGACATCCAAATCGGCAGGGTTATCTGTCAGGTGCACTTCGCCTTGGGTTTGACTCCCGGGAGGAGCGTGCATTGTGTCAGCCGAGGCGAAAAGCATTACACGTCGCCTGTATTTACAGAGCAATTTCATCCCGCCTGCATGCGTGGAGGATTGAGCTCGGAGTCTTGTCTAGCCTTCAAATGTGGCAAATCAGCACAGTCGCCCCCTTTGACACGAAATGCTGCACGATTATCGAGTTGGTGCAGCCTTAATAAGCTGAATAATGAGGGAATTTCAGAAATGCCCAAGCGCCATTATACCCCAACAATAAGAGCTAGGAGTGAGTAAACCAGTGCGGGGCAGAAGGTAGGCGTCAGGGATATAATGAGACTACTGTGTAAGTAATGTAGTCTCTATTGTATACCCATGTAAATGCCCATTTCTTCACATGCACAGCAACGACGGCATTAAGCCAGTCAGAGATTTCTGGAAGAATGGCACACACAGTGGCGCTCTTTTTTCTACTTCACCCCTCTCTCTGCCTTGTTTCTTTCTTTTCTTTCTCTTTTTTTTTCTCGTCTCGGTGACAGCCAGTGACAGTGGCTGGCAGCCGCCTGCCTTCTTGAAGGCAAACATTACAGCGAAAGATGAGCTGCAGGTGTGCCAGACTTGTAAACACGCGCTAATTACACATTTTTCCAGCGGATGACAATGAGGTCACTGAAATAATTGCTGTTTTTTTTTTTTTTTTTTTTTTTTTTTTTGACTCCACACTGTAATCTAAGTGAGACCGACAGGCTTACAGATGCTGCTCTGCTGCTGTGTCCCTCTGAGCATGCAGTTTATTCAAAAATGATTTAGCATGTACAAATTCACTGTTAAAGATCATGTTCTACCTGCTGTGGCCTTCAAGTTCCCGGCTGTTGCAACTCCAAGTGTCTTGGCTGCATGTTTTTTTTCAAGTTTGGTCAACAGCTCATATGTTTTTGGTCTTTTTCGCGCTGCAAATGCTTCTCCAGTGACTCATTTCAGTCTAAACGACTTATTTTAAGTTGATTTCTATTGGAAACGAGTTGAAATAGCTTATTCATGCTGCGCTGACAGATTACTTCACTTGAAGCAAACAATTAAAAATGAGACTGGCTTTGGTAAGGAGGACATTTTTTTGCAGGGTGATTCTGCAGGCTTGTCCTTTCCCCTGTTTTGTAACCCTGAACACAAAACCACATCTCTATTTTAAATCTGTTAAAGTGTACGAATGGGGCAAGGGGGCCACACAGTTTCCGCATGATCATGATTGCAATTAATTATATTGACGGTTCACTCAATACTGTTTGTCCTCAATTTTTGAAATATGAGTGGCCTGGACAGTAAATTATGTCAGGTACCTCGCAAATCACGCCTTGGGCCGGCTGAGTTACTTCAGCTGGAAGATGGCGGGGGAGGTTTGTTTCAGGAAAACAATCTCTCTCCTGCATTGTCAGACGTGGGGGTTACCCAGCGAATAGGCACATACATCAAAAGAACTGCCAAACAATTGTCTGTTTTTTATTAATAAGCTCCGAACATTGCTGCTGGACAAGGCCAGGAGAAGTGCCTGGCTTGCACTTTTTTCTGCAACACAATACAGGTGCAGAATTTAACAGCTCTGTACTCGGTGCGGTTATTTTCCTGTAGCATAAAGAGGCTTGTAAAATGTCCTAATCTGTCAGGCTGCACCGAGGCACCAATCTATTGAGACGAGAGATAGGCCTTCGCCAGGACGCCTGCTCCTTTTCAAGCCGAGGTCACAAAAATCCAGGTGGATCGTGTTCATGAGCCAAGTCCCCACTTTTACTCCCTCGGTGCAGTTAAAGACATGAATACAGATCTCCCTGAGCCTGCAGGGCCTGGCAAACCTCCACAGTGAAGCTACTGTGAACAATCTCCATCTTAAGGAGTCAGTTCTGTCAAAAATTGACTCCTAAAAGAGCCTGTGTCTTAAAAAGGTGAGAGAAATCTGCCGATGCAGTGAGAAAATTTCCACCTGTTTCCAACAGATAATAACGGCCTTTATCGTGGAAAAACATGGAATGAGGTAGCAGGAGAAAAATGAAACAAGGTTTCTTTCTTTGCTCGTTTTGCAGTTTCTTTCACTTGTTTTCAGAAAATAAGATTTGAAAGGAATCAAGACAAGCTTTACTGAATTAAAAGCGGATTTGTTTGATGAATACAAGTATATCTAACATACAGATTGGCGGTTTTTACGGATTAAGTTCAAGTTTTTACAGATGAACTTTAGGACTCAAACAGATCAGTTTCACCATTGCTTCCTGAAACCCACAAACCACCAGGGCAACTTCCACAGGAGACAAACATTGCGGACTGCGATTGTGAATTTTCTGTCCGATGGCCCGATCTGCTGCACTTTGTTTAAGTATCTCTTTCCATTTGTTGGGGATGCTAATCCTTCGCTGTACTTTTTTACAAGCTGTTAATATTGATTGCCGCCGCGGATGACAGAGGGGCGGCTCAATCTCAATAACAGCATTCCATTATATGGCAGACGACAGCCATGCCGAGTGTGCATCTTCCATGCAGCCACGCATTTAGGGTATTATCAAATTGATAGTGACTCAAATTGATTTGGATAATGAAGGTCGCTGCACCTTGAAATATAATGGCCACTTATTGTAATTACCATCACAATTATCAAGGTCACCGCATCAAAAACAAAGGGGCTGACATTGTGACCACAGCAATGGAGCCTGATGAGCCTTTATTACAGAGCCAGATCATACAGTGGTGATACTGTTAAATATTATAGTGGTAGACGCAGATTGAGGTCAAGTTTGATATCAAGTAGGAGTGTTTGGTGTTTCACATGTCGTCTGAATAGCACATATTACACGTTTACTGACAAATCAGAGATTGTTTTGTCCACCGTGATGGACATGCGGTCAGTAATCCTGCACATTTCCTACAAAGGGAGTTTTTAACTACAAAATTTTTATTATTATTATTATCATTAATAAATAATTTCCATGTCAGAAATCATATACTACTAATAAGGTGCCAGAGCTATGAATACTGGTTTCATATGAAGAAAAAGAAAGTACACAAAAAGATCACATGACACCTACTCCTGTATGATTTTGACTTCAGCTGCCCTTCACCCCCCCCACCCCCCCACCCCCCCACCCCATTTTTTTCCTCGCTGCCTCTGATGCCCATCAACATGTCAGGGAAAACGGGTATGACATCCCAACACGAGCGAACTGTCACACTCGACACCTCGGCTGGGGCACTCGCGGGCATGAAGTGGTTTAAACAAAATTCCAGCAAAATATGTGAAATAATAAAAAAAAAAAAAAAAAAAAAAAAAAAAATCTAACCTTCAGTTCAAATGCAAACAGGCCTGCTTGATAGTAATAATACGATTATATACAATTCAAAGGAAACAGCAGGGATGCCTGTCTACTATCTCTGAGAATCAAACAATGTTGGATTGCGTTTCCTTTCACACAGTTGAGCCTGCAATAAACCCTTGGCCTTTGTTTCGACTACGCTGAGCAGAAGGATGACCTCAGCTGTGAAACAATAAAGGGCCTGTAATGGTCTCTCTGGAGGCCTGCTGCCTCAACTTTGTTTCTCCTGAATGTGTGAGAAGAGGGGAAGAAGGCAGAAAAAAGGTTGGGTTATAAACTTTTCCTGCCCCTAAACCGACGGTGCAAATTGATGGCAATAATGGTGCCACCTGGGGAGGGAACAGGAAGATTTATGAGATAAATGATAGTGAAGAAAAGCGCTTATCTTGTTGTAAAAGTGGATGAGAAAGTTTACAGTTTGTTTAGACAATGACAGAAAAGTATTTGAATGTCATTACTGCCCTGATGTGGGAAACCCCACCCATCTGGCAGCCAGTGTAGTTTGAAACAAACACACTGAGTTATTTGCTCGCAGACAAACAGGTGACAAGAGAGAGTGCAAAAATGCCAAACAAAAGAGAGTCAGGGTGGAGGCCCAGAGGTGGACAACCAGCAAATGAAAGTGGGAGAGCATGCGTATGTGTGTGTGTGCATGTGTATGTGTGTGCGCTAATAGTAGTAGTAATAGTGGTGGTGGAGGAAACTAAGGGGGTGGAGGCATGGCAAACTGCTAAGAGGATCAAATATCGAAGCACAACAAAAGCTGTGTCACAGGGGCGTTTGAGTCACAAGTCTCCCTTCGACAACCCCTCCTCCGCCACCCACCACTTCCCCCGCCACCCCGTACCTCTAACCTCCTGTTACCACGACAGCGCTCTGCCACAAAGACAGCCCCTGATATGACAAAGAACAAAACGGCAGACAGATGTAGGTATTGTCATGCAGAGTGTTCCCTCCCTCCCTCCCTGCCTCCCTCCCTCCTGCTCTTTCCTCCGTCCTCCTCCTCTCGGAGAGGAGGAAAAACAACCTACCCCTGGCGCTTCTGCCCAGAACACCTCTGAAAAAGAGCAACCAAGTCGCTGCCCTCAAGTCACCGCCGCTGAAACTTGGGAGACTGCCGTGACGGTCAGTGAACAGGTCGACTCTGCGGTCACATCTTTGCGGCTCAGCAGTGGTGAGCCGGGTTGATTGAGAGACACCGAGGTGAAGCTGGTTTCAGAACGACACTAGAGTTTGACTGAGATATTTTTAAAGCTGCCAAGGTGGTAGTTTGTGCTTATATTTTTGTACATATAATCTGGATCCAATTTGTGCAAAAAGAATCCAAAAGTTCTGGGTTTTTATTGCACTAAGAGTCTCGACTGAAAGCCAGACTGAGGAGACGTTAGCAACTCCTCAAGGCCAGGCGAGGCCAGCTGATACATTGATCTAGTTTCAACATCAAACAGGTTTTATTTTTAGCTTGTTGGTAAACTGGGTGAGACTGGATGCTCTCATTTCATTCTCAAATCACTCATGGCTGCTTATTTTGACTGATTTGGAAGTCACGAGTCCGGTATTCACCAAAAGGTGTAGTTTAGGGCAGTATCTGGTGTAAAGTTAGTATTATTTTCTTTGTCAGACAACGGAGGAGTTATCGTCAAGAAGAAAGGTTTGTGTCACATGACAGAAGAGAAGAAAGACTCCTTGGCGTTCCTTCTCTTCAGGTGTCAGGTCATCTGTGTGGGACTGACCCGTGTCCAAGGTGGGCTCTAGCTGAAGCTGGGACATATTATTACAGCTGGGAGACCCGGGGAGACGCTGGCGTGGGGACGAGGCCTGATTGATTCAGGCCAGATGGGTGTCCCAACACGTTGCAGCGCTGCGACCGAAATAGCTCCACGCCATCTCGCTGCATTCCTCAGGAACACATTGTGCACTTCATGGCAGGGACGGCAGATCTACGAGTTCCTTATGAGGGGAACCTTAAATCCAGCGTTTAAATGTGAACGCTGTTGGCTTATCAAAGTTGGACAAGAAGTCAGACGCTTAGATCAACAGATATTAGAGGAGGTTTCATTCCAGAAACTCTAAAAATCAACAGTCTTTCATTCCACACCCTCGCGAGGTCATTTATCAGCTGCCCAAAGACAAGCAATGCTCCAGTCAACACATGTCAGCCCTATGGCCACTAGAAACCAGTGGAAATCTTTCTGTGAACCAGATTTTTAGAACCTGGTTTTGAAAAACTGCTGAAGGATGACTCCAAAAATGAAGTCACAAATGTTCTGATCATCAGAGAATAACTTTTCGTCTTCAAATCTCCCCATCTTACTACTGTTTCAAGCTAAATCCACTGAGCGTGTGCACCAAAATAACAAATTACTTAACACTGTGGGAGTTGAGAAGGCCGAAGAGGTACCTTAAATTAGCCGGGGATTTAATCTAATTGGTGAAAGTCATCTGCTCCAACCTTCACTGTGCTAAATCCCCCTGCTCTCCAGTCTAGACTGAATTCTTGACAGTCCTGCGCTAATGTCCCGGGCTGGCGGCAGCAGCAGTGGCGGTGGGACAAATGCAGAGCGGCAGGCCAATCTGACATGAGGCCCATCTCACGGGCTTTAATGCGGGGTGGCAGCGCAGGCCTCTTTTTAAGGGAATCAATTAAGGTTTAAAAAGGTGATTCCTGGACGCAGTGTCTGGCTTTATTCCTGGGAGGGAAGAGTAGAAGGGGGAGGCTGGAGGTGGAGAGAGGGAAGGAGGGAGGGGAGGTCCCATGGGGGTTAAATAGAAACCACACACACACACACACACACACACACACACACATAATCACACACCTCAATAGCACCATTGTCGTACGCAAACCACATAACTGTGAATTTGGCTTTGCTGTCTTGCCTGGTTTGAAAGTTTACATGGTTGTTTTAGTGTCGATTGACTCTTGGACCTATGAAACCTGTTGAAAGTCTAATTTCTCTCCCTCCCACCTCCCATTTCTCCCTCATCTCATCTTACTGTTCTTCTTTCCCCCTTCTGCCTCCTTCAACACAGTTTCCTTGATGTGTCAAAGCCTCCTCTCTCGAGCAGTTTAGAGATCTTTTAGTGAAGACAGCCAAACATGTGAGTAAAACATGGCGCCTAAAAATATAACAATGACTTTCCTGCGTGATTCTGAACTTCTGACACTGCTACTCTGAACAGAAAGTGGCTCTAGGTGAAGACGTGGACCAATTTTTAAAGAAGAGATCAAATCTAAAACTCAAAACAGCTGAGTTGATTTGGCTCCGTCTCCTTTGGTGCTAAAATGACTATTTTCTACTCGGTTCTTCCCCTCTGATTCCTGATGAACTCCAGTTCACCCTGTCACCTTCCATTTAAGACCCTGAGCCACTTTCCAAATTTCCCTCTGGTCCTGCGTTGTGTTCATTAAAACTTGCATCTGCTATCACTCTATCACTCGCCACCAAAACTTCCAAACCTGTGGGAAAAGGGTGGGAAGGGTTTTAGCCTCGTTCTGCACCGTTTAGCGGTGAGCTTGTTGGATTTCACTCGGTTACACCATGTATCAAAGGAAAAGAGTCTTTATCAACACAAAGGTGCCTCTACACCTTAGCACCGACTTTAATCTCCGCCCTGAGGCGCCAGGAAAACTATTCTTTCCTTGGCGAGGCACCTTGCATAAGATGTCGAAATCAGCTTACGACATGATCTTTTAAGGAAGCTCGCTCTTGTGTGCAGGTTTCAGACAAGGTATGAGCACTGTGAGATGTGCAGGAATAGAATAAATGCCATTGTGATCTATGAAAGATGAACAACCTCCTCACCTCACCGATCAAAAGCCTTCAGCACTCAGATACACATAAACACATCCAGGGAGTGAGGCTCAATGTATAACTCTTATTTATGTCATTCAATTTAGCCCCAGCTGCTTGGCAATTCATTTTCATGATCAATTACAAAACCTTAAGGCATCTGTAATGCATTTGGCTTGACAGAGCGCGTTCACAGGCGCACACTCAAACACACTTCTCTAAAATATTCAACCCCAGCGCCTTTGAGGATACGCTGAATTGGCTAATTTCCCTCCTTTTCAGCGTGTATTTGTTTGTATTTATCCCCCAGGAGTCGACAGTTACCTACACCTTTGATGCTAATAGCAGGCTTTGTGTTGCGTTGAACTGGCGCAGTTGTGTGAGGTGTGTCTGCAGCCGACCGCACTCATGTTAGACAAGATGAGGAACAGGCTGGAGAGCTGGAGATGATGATGAAAGGGTTGGCTTTTACATCATTATAATCAGTTTATATACATTATTTTTCTTTTTGGCGAGTGAACTGTGATTTTTAATGAGAGTTCAACTTTGACTTTGAAAGAGCTTAATAAAATGGTCAAAACATGCTTCAACTGGCAAATAACCAGCAATACCACTAATTAAGGGAATAAGATGGTAAAGGACTGCACAGAAGATGGAAAAAACACGATCCTAACATGAATAAACCCAATTATCAATGACACATCTATAGTCTGGATGAAATAAGTCAAATTTTTTTTTTTTTGTTGGTGTCAAATATAATTGCTTTTCCAAATCCTGACCTTTCACCTTTGGACCTAATGTTGACCTTTTTTGTTTGATCTGGCCCTCAGGTTGATCTAAAATATCTTACATCTTACATCTTAAATATCAAATATCAGATAGTCAGTGTCATCTGGTGTGAATAGGTCCCCCCTACGTGCGGCTGCGGAAAAGCAAGTCTTGTAGTTTCTTGAACCTTTTGTAAATTGATTTCATTTTGAATTAACTTTTTAATGTAAACTAATCCCACCAACAGAGCTCACTGCATGTTCACGGTCTAAACACCGTTTTTTGAAGAGGTCGGTCCATTCTGACAACAAGAAAAATTTGGCAGAAAAATACCGGGGGATGAATTAATTGAAGCTCGAAGCTTACAGTTACTGAAAACAAAATCTTAAGTTCCTAGAATGAAAGGGCAAAAGCCACAGCAGTTCAACAGCAGATGTAAAAAATAAACAAAACATTTAAGAACCACAAGTCTGTCCTCTATTATTCCGCTGTTTCTCTATTCTCTCCTCACACCGAGTTCCTCCTTCAAACAGGTTCGATTTTATGAATCACTGCTTGCTCCTCAAGGGAATGCATTGTGCATTCCTAGAGCCCCGGCCTCGACTGTCTCTGCTCATATACAGGGAAAATTCATTTCAATATTTATCTCCATGAATATTTTTCCTCTGTTTTTTTGTGGGGTGAAAAATAACGTGGAAATCACAAAACGGGTTTGGGGGATGCGCGCGCGGCTGCAGCATGGAGGTGGGAAGCTTGGAGGAGATCATCAGAAAGGGAAATTGTGCACAGCGGGAAGAAAAATCATTGTGTTACCCCAGGTGAAAAATATTGTTGCTTTGCTTAAAAGTGCATGCAAGGCGAGCTACATTATTAGAATGTTTAAATATTAATTCTTCTGCTGGGTAGTAAAGATGATGGAGTCGCGGAGTCAACTACTTTGTTTTTCCTCCCCCTGCTCGTAGGCCACCGCTGCATTATTTTTCCCATCTAACCTCGCTTTGCTCCTTATTCCTGCAGAAAAACACATTTCCTTTTTGCACTCAGGGGTCACTCTTTAGATTCCAGTTACAGTTTAACATGTTAATTTTTGATGTTTGAACAAAATGCTGCACATGCACATGCATGTGATATTACAGGAAGGATCTGAAGGCAATGATGTGTCATTTGAGCAGCTTTGATCTAAGAATCAATACTCCTTGTCTTTGTCTTGACTGAAGGTGAGGTCACATTTCAAGTGCTCCGAGCTGTTGACAGTCAAAGGTATAACAACATGCACTTGATATAAAAGCCTCCTTTTGAGGTGCAGTCAAAAACTGGGTAAAAAGAGCTTTTTGTCAAGGTGACTGCTGTTTCTGAGAGTGGACATGAAGAGGTTTCACTCCACAAACACTATGAATACATTTCAGAAAGCAATTATCACCTGTACATCCTTAGCTCTTGAGATACCATTCCGTAAAATGTTAATAAGTCTTATGTAAATGGTTCAAGATTGCTGATAACTTGTACTTCCATGAGGCAATTTGCAATAACAGGGATCTCATTTTGAAATGAAACTCCTCATACATGAAGAAGTGCTTACAGGGTGTTAGTGAGGAGGAAGGAGGGGGAGTGTTTGCCCAACAAAGCCAGGTATGATTTAGGAGGATCTTCGCCGGCACTCAGGTAAAGTGAAGTGAAGCAAAGTTCCCTTGTTATGTCAAAAAGAGATTTCAAAGCCATCGGCTTAAAGGTGGGTATTAGGCTGCTCAGATCTGAAACACTTTGGAATCCTTCAGACTGAAAATGGATAAAGATACAAAAAGCCTGGCGCAGGGAGGGGAGGAGGGGAGGAGGGGGGAGGAAAAGGGAGGAGAGAGGAGTAGAAAGGGATAGAGAGGGAGGCGAAGACAGAGACATTCACACTGCAGCTGAAATTCTGATGTTTTCTAGCCAGTGTCAGAATTTAGCTGATAGTAAATCTAAACCATATGTGGCATATACAGTCAGCTGGCAGTTTATTAGGTCCACCTAGCTAAAGCTAAAGCTAATGCAGTCTAACGCAACAGTCCTGCAACAACCTGCACGGAGGTGATTATGTTCACTTGTGTTGAAACTGTTTTTAGACACGGATAAATCTGAGCCATTTTTGATTCCTGAAAGTCTTTCTCTTATTAAGTCACTGTTTTTTATTAAGTTTCATTTCTCTTGATTACTGTGCAGTCACCTGTTTCACTATGTCTTGTTTTCATTCATTTCTTCTTAAAACAATTTCTATTGTAAACCGGTTGAAATAAGGATTTCAAGAATAAGTGTGTGAAGAAGCAAAGTGAGGGATGAGGAGGACTCAGAGACAAAGGAGACTACAGATAGAGACTTGAAGGCCCCTAGTGCATGAAAGTGAGAGTGCTGTCACTCTCCACTGCCCCTGCCAGCCCTGCCCCCACCCTTTCCAACCACCACACCACCACCACCTGCGAGCGATTGTGATGCATGTTCTAGTCACTCATGCAGGAGAAGCAATACACAAGTTCAGTGTACAACCACTTTAAAAGCTCATCAGGCGCATACTCTGCTTGTAGGAAATACCTTATTCATGACGGACCCGGCTGCGGCCTAGGTAATTACTTGAATCAAGGTGGCCTCGGAAATGTTTAAATCTACAAGGACTGGGAGAATGCATGAATAATGCAAAATAATTTGCATCTAAATTTTTTAAGTGTGCTTTATTCGAAAAAACTAAAACGCAGGCTTCGATTAAACTTTGATGAGTGAAAGCTGAGCGCTGCGTACATGCATGCGTGCGGGCGTGCATGCTTACAGCAGAGAAAACCTCCTCATTTGTAGAAATTATTTAGAAAGGCGATAAAGGGGACAGAGGAGGCGAGAATAGAGGCGAGGAGAACCAGAGGTAGTGCCAATAAATAATAATTAAGAGAGAGAGGTATTACAGCGGCCGGGTGTCTGGAGGATGGTGTGAACAGCATCCACTGCGGCGCTGTCTAACAGGTTGCAACCGCGCTCTTACATTTACGCCGCTGCCGAGCATCTTGTTTGGTGAGTCCCCCCCCCACCCCCCCCCCCAGACACACGTTTTTACAGCTTCACTCGTGTTCAACTCTTTGAATATTTAACGTGTTGTGAACGTGTTGTTCATAAAGAAATATTTCCCTCTTCGTTATGGCTTAAGAATTCATTGGGGCTCAGGCTAGATGGCCAGGTTCGAACGCACATCGCCATCACTGTGTGTATTATGTGAGATGATGGGTTTTGTAATAAAGGTGCAGTTTACACAATGTAGCATGCATCGAGAGCTGGAGTGCTTACCTGCTTTGGAGTGAAGAGGTGGATAAGGCGCAGCACCGAAAAGAGAAAGAGAAAAAGAAATCTGATTAATAAATGAATAGATTGATTCAGATCATTCTGTCTTCTGACACTTTTTCACCAAGAAAATTCTGTGCACCACAAACACTAAACTCTTAGTCATCTTTCGACCCCTGAAACTTGTCTTGTGACCCCTTGCAGGGTCCCTAACCCCAGGTTGGGCTTCCTTGCAGCCTCACAGACAGCTAGTAGAATATTTAGTACCTACTCAAAATATAATCCATCTGCAGTTTGAGTCAAAAAATGTGAGTATCTGACTGATAAACACAAATCTGTCACATCAGATGAAAATAACTTGAATGAATGTTGAGTCAAACCAAAACACGCACATGGACTCACACACACACACACACACACAAACACACACACACACACACACACACACCTCCCTTTGTTAAACAAACCATATATCACTGCTTTTTTCTCCGCTTGGCCCGGGCTGGCAGGGCCAGGGAGGTGATAGAGGAGTGGGGGATGAGGAGGAGGAGGTGCACGCTGGGTATTTTTAAACGGAGGCTGGAAACAAAGGCCCCTCCTGAGGCCGGCCCCCTGCCCAGAGGATCACCTAGTCCCAGGCTACGCTGCTCCACTTTTCCCACGCTAACCTCCAGCCTCATTTGCATCCCTTGCTGCCCCTTGCAGCGATTATTTTCAGGTGAGCTGCTCTGTATAAAGGTCCTTGCTTGAGTAAGTGTGTGAACATCTCTGCATATGTTTATGTGCATGTGTGTATCTATGTGATTTTATGTCCTTAGGTCTATCAGTGTGCATGTGTAACGGTGTGTATGTGTGCGTCCCTTATCCAGCTCTTAATTACGACTGACTGGCACCAGACACAATCGCCCCCTTGATTCGTCAGTTTGCCCTCCCGACCCCCCACCCAGCGGCTTGGGGTGACCCGAATTATCTCCCAGCAGCTGGAGGAGGAAAACATCGTCTGCACACGATGACGACCACAGACACAGATAGTTGAAACAGAGTTGTGCTGTCTTCCTCCATCAATACCGCTGCTCTGACACTGCGTCGACTGTCACTACTATTATACTGGGTTTCTATAGGTTACAAGAGGACTCTGTGTGCTACTGTATCAGCTCAGCACAGCGGGGGTGAAGCAGTGCTGTCCTGTTCATTCATTAACACTGCTGTCATACATGTTAACCACATTCACCAGTCAACTGTTACATATTAATACCACAGGCTACAACACAGTAATGATTAGTACAACATGTACTAGATACTACATTGTGCTTGGTTACTTCACGTTATTAAACTGGTTGATAAAGCTGAATTATAGCATTATATTAACTATACAGGAGGCTTTAATATACACCAATATACTGTGCTGTATTATCCTATGCTACAGCAGGCTATGCTAGCTTCTATGCTATTCTATGCTGCACTCTATGCTAACCTGTCCTACACAGTACTATATTTCACACGGCATACAATATCAAACTATACCACATTGTAAAGAATGCTATACTCCACTGTGGTGGTTGTAATGCACTATAATGCATCATACGGCGCTAAACTATATTACACTATAGTAGACTACAAGACTACAATTTTCATTCTTCATCTTGAACTAGATAATATTACTCAAGGCCCACTTACATCCAAAGTACATGCACTGATGAGGACCATGAGATATGGCTGAAAGCTCTAGAAAAAGCTAGTAGGTGGGCCACAGAGAATAAATTGTAACTGAACCACTGCCTCCTGTTACGGTTCCATTAAATGCTCCAAACCACAGGTTCACTGGTTCCAGACAAACGTCTAGATATACTTGTCTGTCAATATACGGAGTTTATACACATTTAGAGGTCAGAGACAACACCGTTTTCTGCCATAAATTTAAGTAAAAATGTTCACATCTGAAGCACTGTTCGCCCAAATAGATGTGAACTCTGTCACCCCGGCTGTGTTAGCGCCTTGTTCTTCCCACTGAGCAACACGTACAGTAAACCCACTGATCTCTGCCCCAGCAGTTCAGTTCCTCATAGAGATGGCATACAGACAAAAACAATTTCTGTCCTGCTACAGCCGGGAGCCGCACACATTACTACACCTTATTATTTCATATCATGAGCTCCGGACTAACTCTTTCAGCTGTGGCAAGGGGAAAGGTAGCTACAAGGCAATGCGCAGGGATTTACACACACACATACACCCACACAGAAACAAACACACACATCCCTAATATAATTGTCAGCATCTGTCCCTCCCCGTCTCAGAGTAAAGCCCCAGCGTTCACAGAGAAGGGTAATTATCGTGTATCCGAAAGGGAGGATGCAACCATCTCTGGCTCTGATTAGAGGGGACAGGAGAGGAGTGTCGCCCTCCCTTTTGCAAGCCAGCGTTTACAGGGAGGCGCACCTTTCACTGTCCAAACAATGTCTGTCAGTCACTATCAATAGCTGCCCAGGGAGGAAACAGTAGCCAAGGTGCCTAGACTGCCCTACAGCCTGAGAAATGGATATAAATTGGGTAAAAAGTGCATTACAAGGCTCTGGTAACTCCACAAATCCCTGTGTGGCGGTGGAGCACGGCAGCCATTGTCCCAGAACATGTCTGACAACGTCCCTTCGCACTTAAACTAGGTTTCTATCACGAATCAGTGTGTCAGGCTGTATAAACCAAGATTATTTTGTACCTGGCAGCTCTAGCGATTATGATCTTTGGATGGATGAAACAGAAAAATAATCATATTCCCTATTGCACGAGGAAAGATTCTGTCAAAATTGGTCTTGTCAGAGGTTTTTAGTTGGCCTGTGTGTCACGCTACCTTCCTCTTTCCTCCTCCTGCTTCACTCCCTTCACCTCATTTCTCCTCCCCTGAGGTTGCCATCTGCACCCCCCTCCTCCTCCTCCTCCTCCTCCTCAGCACATTTCAGCCTCACCTCATACTTTATACTCTGTTTTCATCCTTGGCCTACCCTTAGCTGTGCTTCAGCATCTTGACTTTTCTTGACTGATTTTCTAATCGGTTTTTGATTAAATGTACCATCTCCCACCTCTTTTTCTTTAGATTCACATTTGAAAACATCAGTGAAAGAAAACTGTGCCCGTTTCCAGCACAAAAAAAAAAAAAAAAGAAGATGGAAGAAACTGCAAACTTAATGTGCCGACTGACTTTGAAGTTCAAGGGAAGGAAGTTAGCTGCCACTTGAGATGTCACAGCTAATTGTCCATTGCGAATACATGTATGATCATACAGCAAAGTGAAAGCGGATAATGACAAAACAGGGAGAGCGAAAGAGTGAGGGAACATATGCAGAGGCCTCATTTAGTAAATAAATGAGCTAAAGAGGAAAAAAAGAACCAGGAGACAGTAAAAGAAAGAAAGAAATCGGTCTTCCCTGCTCCCCCTACACCCACCCTGAGTTAACGCATCGCAGAAGATGATCGTCTCGACTCAATTTCTGAAAATTGCCACTGCTGCTGCAACCCACCACCCCCAGAGAGAGAGAGAGAGAGAGAGAGAGAGGGGGGAAAGAAAGAAAGAAAGAAAGAAAAAAAACTTATCAGTGGTTACTCCTCCTTCATTTTATTTCATTTATGAATTACAAGGAAAGATGCCATTATATATTATTAATTCTCTGCTGTTGCTTTGGCTCTGGCTGCTGCAGCGGTGAGCTGCGGATGTCGGCGGCGGTGTAATTACGTTCTAGCCGGGCAGCCATCCGTTTCCTTTCAAAAATTTACAGGATTCTTAATCACGTTGCTCATTTGGGTGCACGGTGGCGGGGATGGCGAAACACAAACAGGGGCACGTCTGTTTGCACGGGAACACCTGCTTAGCATTGATAGCAGATGTCAGTCAGTGAACTGAACAAAAAAAAGTGCAGGGAGGGGAGGGGGTGGAATTAAAAATGCAAGCATCACCAACTTCTTATTATTTACTTACTCCAAAAATGAACTACTGGAATGGGAGAAGGAAAATCCTGGCAAACGCCGCGGAAGCTGGGCCTCGTAATTGTGCTGCTGCCTCCCTCCCTAACTCCTTTACTCCCCCCTCCTTCTCTTGTTCTCTACTCCTTCCTGTCCATCTCTTTCTCTCTCTCAGAAATCCAACTAAGTAGTGAACATCTAGATGATTTTTTAACCTTTTCCCTTTCCTTTCCCTCCACTTTTTCCTCTCTCATTCCCCTCAACCTATCAAGCGATGGAGTCTTATATTTCTATCCGTTTGCATCAGTCTTTGCTGCATTATTCATTTGCATTATAGCGCTGGATGGTAATTAAATCTTGCCTGGGATGCCGTTGTATTTAAATGAAACGTGAATATTTTAGTGAGGGAAATGCAGAATGTTTAATCTGCCCCCCCACCCACTCTCTCTCCCTGTTTTTGCCTTTTAAAAGCTTGCCTATTGGCCGAGCTTTGAAACTGTTTATTGTGCTCGCCGCTCTTTCTAAACGGCTTCTTCTCAAGAATAATAGTGTTGAGTCAACAGCTGCATTGACAAACATATTTCAGCTGATGCATTTGCCTGGACAGGGATATTTGATACCTTTTGAGACTCACGCACGCACACACACAGCTTCCGTTCCTACACACACACATATAGAGACAAGCGCATGCATGGAGGCACATACAAAATCTACCCAACAAAATGGCCACTGAGGACCTTTGTCTCACAAAGATAGGGAGAGAGAGAGAGACCTTGATAATGTACACATTGTAGTGAGAGAGAGAGAGAGGAAGGAGGGGAGACGAGGAATTAGGGAGGAAGAGACAGAAAGATAACAGGAGGGAAAAAATGACAGAGAGAGGGAGGGAGACCTTTGTCGTACATACATGTGTAGACAGAGGGAGGAAAAGGAGAGAGAGACGCCTAAAAATCAAAGACAAAGAAAGAGGAGTGAGTAAGGCTATGTTGAAACATTTGAAAACACAGCTTTTCCTCTTTGTTTCATTCCTCTGTCCACACTAGGACTAGACTGGAGGAATCTTGAAAAGCCGACCTCATGCGCAGAAGTAAAGTTAGGACGCCTCCAACCCTCTCAGGAATTACTGTTCACCTGGTTAACAGGTAACAGTCTTACATCATCACATTCAAATCACTTCACAAGACAGAACTAAGTATTTCAGCTGTTTTAAAACACCGCACAGGTAATCACAGGGAGCAGATGGGGGACAGGTTATAGATTTAACTAGTTGAGAATGAGCAGAATCACCACCATGACTGTCACACTGCTGAGCAGATGTTGGCTGTGATTTACTTTTTATTGTTTGGCAACCAAAAGACGATACTGAGAAAATATTTAGCAGTTTTCCTGCTGTTCAGGTGTTTCAGTGCGACGCATGAAAATCTGTCATTCGTGGAGCGTTTTTTAAAGCGGTCGACCCGGTGTGTGGACGGCAGTGGGAGAGAGAGACTCACAATAAAACATGGAGGGAGAGGGACCTTTGTCACACAACATTTGCAGATAGTAAACAAAAAAAAAAGGAGAACAATAGAGAGAATCAGAGAGAATAATGCAGAAAAAAAATGAAAATGAGAAAAAAAGAGGAGGAAAGACAGTGATAGAGAGACCCTGTGGAGGAGATGACAGAAGAGCGAGAGAGAGGTTGAGAAGCAGAGGGATGAGCTGTGCCTTTAATGCCCATCTGGCCTGGAGATGTAATAAAATTGACATATTGATTCCTTTGAATTTACGAATGCCTGTTTCATAAACTCCATTTTCAAAGCCGAGGCCTCTTTAGAGCCCTGTCATTTTTCCCCCAAATGGATCAATTATGTGCCCACGTAATCCTGTTACCTGAGAAACCCACGCATACTTCTCCCATTTGCGGCGCTTCACCGGGCGCACAGACTCACATTATGTGCACATAAACAAACTCAAGATTTTTTTTTTTGCTTTTGTTTGTGTGTGAGCCCCCCCCCGACGATATTAGCGATTGTTTTCTCCCCCCTGGTGTCGTCGTACGAATCTCTCCTGGAGGGTTTTAAAGAGGCTTTTCCTCTGTTTCACTCTGGCTTGTTTTTGAAGTCAGACAAATCCCTTTTACCCCAATAAACTGCAGCTCTACCACCTCCACATCATCACAAACATCACATCAAGTCCTTGTTAAAAGCCCTATAAACATAAATCCCAATTCCGGCAGAAAAAAATTACAATTTGATGAATCCACTTTAGCCACTTTAAAAAAAACATAAATCACAAAGAGTCAGTTACAAGCTACAGGATGATTCTCTTTGATAAATACACCCTCTTCTACCAACTACACCTTAAGTAATAAACGATGGAGAGTTTGCACAACTACACACAGGAGCTTTCTTCATCTGCTACAAGATAAATGTGGGTTTGTGGGTCTGAGTAGCTGGTAAGGAGGCACTGACTCGCTGCTTATGGGGGTTCATTTTCCAAATGGTGGTCGCCAGTACTAAAGTCACAGGCAGTTCTAGTCCTAGAGGGCTGACTTGGATAAAAACGTGCACAAAAATCAGTATCAGTAACTTATTCAAAAATTTTTCATGGTGGTTATTTTTAAGACAAGAAAGCATAAGGCAGGCTGCAACACTACAACCAAGAAAATTTGATTTTAAAACTTGAAAAAGCCGATTATTTATTGGAAACAGATCGATAATATACAAAAAAAGACTTTTGAAGTGTGGAAGGCTGCTTTGGATTTAAAACAAAAAGTTCCTATCAAGTCATTTCTGCCTAAAACATACTTTCTTTCTTTTTTCCAGAAATCAGTGTATGTATCTCGTGCATTACAATCAAGGAGAATGAAACTAACTACTGGAAACTGGCAGAAATATTCTCATTTTTTGCATTTTTCTTGTCTGCTCTTCTGTATGTGCCGGGATTTCCTCAGTGTGCACTCATGATTTAGTGGAGTCCATAAAATGACCAGAAACATGAGTTGGTTTCAAGGAATAACCAGAAACAGAGCAAGAATTTGTCTTGGTGTCACTGGTGCAGAAACGTGTCGACAACTTAAAGAGTTCCTGACCCGTGCCGGCAGTACAGGGATGGCTCACATTCATAACCTGGGTGAAAACAGAGGAGTCAGTATGGCTGGTGCCTGGGCGGTAATAGCATAATAGGCAGCTACAAGTGGTCACGGGTCAAACCGGTGCAAGTGTAAATGTTGGAGTAATACAGCGGGCTGTCAGGTGGAACGGAAATGTATGAAGAGCGACAGCAACGGTGGCGCACGGGAGCTCTCGCTGAGCCACAAGATATCTATTTTACTATCACACATTGTTGTAAAACCAAGAGAGAGACTGAGAGGGAGGGAGAAGAGAGGGGAGGGAGGGAGTGGGAGAAAAAAAAAAAATCAGTCCTCGATCTTATTTTCCACACTCCGGCGAGCTACAAGCGGCTCAGTTACACTACACTTGCACCGAACAATCAGTCTGGCAAAGGTTCACAAAACGACGAAATACCTTGTCACTTACTGCCTGACCTGTTCAGCGGAGTGACTCGGAGGGGGGAAAAGAAGAGGAAGGAGGAAAAGGATGTAGAGGAGATGGGGGGGGGGTTATTAAAATAAAATAATCATAAAGGAGCTCTGTATGCGTGGAAGATTTTGGACAAATTCCTTGACATTCTTTTTCTTGTTTGTTGCTGTAAACAAGTGAAACATAACACATTTACTCCTTTTTTATTTACTTCATATCTAAAGCTATATCATGTTTATACTTCAGACTTCACTTTTTTATCAGTCTATCAAAATGAAAATACTCTAGATGTTTTGTGCATCATTTTGAACATATTTCCTCCAAACTTATCTCGACATATTTGATATCTTTGGACACTTGGGATCTTAACTAGATTTATAAATAAAGTTCTGTGGGACTGAAAAATGTTTGGCTGCGCAGCGCAACTTGACCCTTTGGCAGGTCAGCGGAGTTTATGAGGTTATAGTGTGTTATAGTGAAGTCTAGTACACTTATCATCAAATGCAAACCTCATTTCTTTGGTTGCTGGTTTTTCTTTGTTGTTGTCCAAATCCACTGGGGAAGTGAGGTGGGTGGGGGATGTTTTATCCCCTCCAAACCTCGAACCAACAACCACCAAGAAGCTTTAAAGCCATACCGGCGCATGTACACAATGTTTGACTCTGAAAAAGACAACTCAGGTGTCAAATCTTTTGTGGAGGGTGCAACAAGCAGCTTGGATGTCAGATACAGGGGGGTTGGTCAACATAGCAGCTGTAGAAGTTGGGGGAGCCTTGAAGCTGAGGTGAAGAGGCGATTGTTAAAAAAGTGTGAAGAAAAGAAAAGAGGGGTGGGGGGTGTTGGGCTTAACGGGCGGCTGGTTTCGCTCAATGGATCGAATCTCACCAAGAAAAAGCTTCTCAGTTATGATGAAAAGTCGCGAAGTTGTCTCAAGCAACTTGGGCTTTCCTTTTTTTTTTTTTTTTGGCTAGCTGATGCTTTCACTCCACTGGTGTGGAAGCCTAATGACCTACGGCCTGCTAGCTCAACCCTCCCTCCCACCTGTCCCCCGCCCCCGCCACCACACCCTCCTCCTCCTCCCTGGTTCGGGAAACACAGATTTCTGTAAAAACTTTGGCTGCCACTGTCAGTGTCATCTCCACTAAAGATTTTTTTTTTCTTCCAAAATCAGTGCTGGGGACAAATCCGAAAAGGTCAACCATCAAACTAAATTTTTGAGCCTTTGCCTTTTCTCTCACATTTTTGTCCCTGCAGGCCAATAAATCACAGAGGAACCATTGACAGGAGCATCTGAACTTATGCAAACTTTGACACATTTCAAGATAGAAAGACAAACACGATAGATCAGATGGCTCACCGGGGGAATTCAGAGAGAGTTGCGACCCAGCTACGTCCAAGTTCATAACACGATGGAACATTTTGGCTCTGTCTTGTTCCAGGCCTGACATTTCTCCAAGGCCAACTATAATGATGGACAATGACAGGTAATTACTAGGGGGAGCGTACATGAGAGCTCAAGATCAGCAGTATCTGCGAAGATTCTGGAAACTCTGAGCAGGACGGAGGACGGTGGCCAACATCCTGAGCGGCAGGTTCCACTCCAGTCCCAGTCCGAAGGGAAAAAAACACGCCACCGCAAATTTGATGTTGTGTTTTCCCTAACTTGAACAGAAAAGTTTAGAACTGCTGTTTGCGTGTTGATGTAGCTGCTTGACACTGAAAGCTGCTTCCACCATAACAACAGGGCAGTCGATGAGGAAACAGCTCATTTGTTGTCATTATTATTATTATTTTTTTTCACACAGATGTGTGTGGCTTTTCTCCAGAACCAGCAGAAGACGCATCGGAGACAGCGGCGGAGTCGTACGTGTGTTTTTACACCTGGATAAACCTCCACTTCATAATAAGCCACATGCACTTCCTTACTCCTCATCTGGGCACTTGCTCGTGCCTTCCCTGGTTGTTTTTATCTCTGCGAAGGGAAAGGTTTGTGTGTTTTTCTGTGTAATGCCCTTATATGTCATTATTTAGTCTTGGGTGTTTACTCTAGCTGTTGTGATGGCACAGATGAACTCCTAACGAAGACCCAATACCAAATAGCTTCAATATTTTGCAAACAGCTTCACCTGCACGCTGGGAAAGCGGGGATACAGAGGGGGGAGGCAGAAGGAGGGGGGTTAGTTCTGACATCTCGCAGCTGCTTGTTGGAGCCACCCTCCAGCTCAAAAGAGGATTTGACACCCTGAGTTGTCTTTTTTCAAGAGAGTCAAACATTGTGTACATGCGCCGGTATGCTTTTAAAGTCTTGGTGGTTTGTTGGTTCGAGGTTTGGAGGGGATAAAACATCCCCCACCCACCCCTCTCCCCAGATGGATTTGGAACAACAACAAAGAAAAAGCCAGCAACAAGAGCAAATGAGGTTTGCCATTTGATGATAAGTGTACTAGGACTTCATAAACACACATATAACCTACATAAACTCCGCTGACACTGCCCAAAGGGGTCAAGTTGCGCCTGCGCGCCACCAAACATTTTCTAAGTCCCACAGAACTTTATTTATACACTTAGTTAAGATCCCAAGTGTCCAAAGATATCAACTATGTCGAGATACAGTTTGGAGGAATATGTTCAAAATGATGCACAAACACATCTAGAGTATTTTCATTTTGATAGACTGCTAAAAAAAGTGAAGTCTGAAGTATACTCACCATGATAATGACGCTTTAGATATAAGTAAATAAAAAAGGAGTAAATGTGTTATGTTTGCACTGTTTACAGCAACAACAAGAAAAAAGAATGTCAAGGAATTGGTACCAAAATCTCCACGCATACAGAGCTCCTTTATGATTATTTTATTTTTTATACACCCCCCCCCCCCATCTCCTCTACAGTCCTTTTCCTCCTTCCCTTCTTTTCCTCCCCTCCACGAGTCACTGCCGCTGAACAGGTCAGGCAGTAAGTGACAAGGTATTGTCGTCGTTTTGTGAACCTTTGCCAGACTGATTGTTCGGTGCAAGTCGTAGTGTAACTGAGCCGCTTGATAGCTCGCCAGTGTGGAAAATAAGATCGAGAGAGATTTTTTTTTTTATCTCCACTCTCCCCCTCCCCTCTCTTCTCCCTCCCCTCAGTCTCTCTGCTTGGTTTTACAACAATGTGTGATAGTAGATAAGAATTAATATCTTGTGGCTCAGCGAGAGCTCTCCAGGGTGCCCCACACGTTGTTGCGTGTCGCCTGCTCCTTCATTGACAATGCTCGTTTGTCGTGTCCAACCCCTGGACGCACGCCCGCTGTCTATTTACTCCCAACATTTTTACGACTTGCACCGGTGTTCTTGACCCATGGCGGGAGAGGCCACACTTTGTAGCTGCCTATTATGCCATGTTCACCGCCCAGGGCACCATGGCCATACTGACGTCCCTGTTTTTCACGCTCAGTTTAATGTGTAATGTTGAGCTCATCCACTGTCCTGCTCCGGGCACAGGGTCAGGAACTCTTTAAGCTTGTCGGACACGATTTCTGTCCTGCACCCGGGTGACACCAAAAGACAATTCCTTGCTCTGTTTCTCTGGTCTCCGTTGCCTTGAAACCAAACTCTCATGTTTCTGGGTCATTTTATGGCTCAAAATCATGAGCTGCACACCTGTAGGACAATCCCTGGCACCATACAGGAACAAGCAGACCAGAAAAACTGCCAGACAAAATCCTGACCAAGATATATTTTCTGCCAGCTTTTCCACGTAGCGTTCTTAGGTTTCACTTCTCCATTTGATTCGTCAGCAGTGCCAGGCCCCACGATACAGTTACAAACTGGGAAACACACTTTTTCCTGGAAAAGCAAGAAACGAAAGTATTGTTTTCAGGCGCAGCCATAATGCACTGATAGCCGAACTTGGTTGTTTTAATCCGGAAATCAGCCTTCCGACAACTATTCAGAATAGTCTGGTTTTTTTCGTATATGCTAATCAGATCTGTTTTCCAATAAAAATTGCAGCTTTATGTCAATGTGTTTTAAAAAATCGTTTTTCTTGGTTTGTCAGTGTGCAGCCTGCTTTATGATCTTCCTTGTCTTTAAAAATACCAATCCATGAATAAATTTTGAATAACCGATTAGCTGAATTTCCCACGTTTTCCTACGCCAAGAGTCAGGCTCTCACGGACCCCCAGGAACCACCTCCGCCCCTGCGGCCACCTCCTCACGTCAATGGCGCACCTCACCTACTTTTCGCGAAAGATCCGCACACCCCACCACACGCCAGCGAGCTCCCCCCCCCGCGGGCCTCGCTTGACCGCAAGCTACTTCAGGAATGAAGAATAGGCTCCCTGCTGGTGTAGTTTGCAGAAACTCTCCATGCGTTTCTTACTTAACGGTGGAGTTGGTCATTTTTAGAGGGTGTATTCTATAAAGAGAAGTCATCCTGTAGCTTGTGGTAAACCCTCCGTCCGCACTCTCTCCTCGTGAACTTTATGTTTTTTTGTTTAAAAAGCTGGCTAAAGTGGATTCATCAAACTTGTTAATTTTTTCTGCCGGAACTATTTCGCCGGCGCAGATATTACTTGTTGTATACGGGGCGCTTCTTAACAGGACTTGATGTGACCACTGCTCTGTCGTGATGGCAGCTGCTTGGCAACGGTGCGTAGAGCTGCGCCAGTTATATGTGGGGTATAATAGAGGGATTTGCTGACTGTTCAAAAACAACGCCAGAGTGAAACAGCACGGAAAAGCTGCTTTAAAACCCCTCCACCAGCAGCCGAGAAGATTCTGCTCGCAACGACCCGCAGCCGCAAGAGATCACCTTAGGGCGGAGAAAAAGCAAGTCGCTAATCGCATCGTCGGGGGGGGGGGGGGGCTCACCACACAACACAACGGAGTAGAAGGCCAGAAAAAAAACACTCTTCGAGTCTTGTTTTAGCTGTCGCCCAGTAATTGAGTCTGGTGCTCCGATGACACACGTGCCGCCAGAATGGGCAGATCATGCGCTCTGGCGCCTCCTCTGCTCAGCGTACAGGATGTACGACTGGGCCCACAAATCTGATGGCCCGACATGTGGATGGAACGAAATATCGAAGCAGGGCTCACACGAGGCGGACTCAGGGGCTTGGGACCAAAATCGGAATCTGTATCCGAACACCCGGCATTTCGTAAATTCAAAGGGAATCAATACTGTCAATTTTATTACATCTCCAGGCCAATGAATGGGGCATTATAAGGCACAGGCCTCATCCGCACACTCCCTTCTTCAAACCCTCTCCGCTCTCGTAGTTATGCTTCCTCTCACAGGGTACTCTCTGAGTCGACCTGGTCTTTCTACCTCTTTTTTTTTCTCATGTTTTTCATTTTTTGTTTTCTGTCATTTATTCCCCCTTGCTGGATGTCTCTCTTATTGTTCTCTTTTTTTTTGTTTGTGACTATCTGCAAATGCAGTTGTGTGATCAAAAGGTGCCCTCTCCCTCCATGATTTTATTTGTGAGTCTCGCTCTCTCCACTGCGTTCGCACCACACGCCGGGTCGACGCTTTAAAAAAACGCTCCAAACGAATGACGCAGACCTTTCATTGCGTCGCACTCGAAGACGACCTGAACCGCCAAGCGCAAAACTTGCTACAATCATTTCGCTCCAGTATCTGTCTTTTGGTTGCCAATCAATAAATAAGTAAACTCAAGCCAACAGTTCTGCCTGCAGCTGCACGTGTGACATTCGCTGTCATCTCGGTGGCTGATTCCTGCTCATCTCACACTAGTTAGCGAATCTATAGGAACGATCTGTTGTCCCCCATTCTGCAACTCCCTTGATTTACCCTGGCCGGTGTTTTAAACAGCTGAAGATACTTATGACTTCTGTTTGTGAAGTGAGTCTGACATGTGATGTAAATGCCTCCAGATCTGTAACCTGCTTCTACACCGCAGGTGCAACAGTAACTTCCTGACGGAGGGTTTGAGGGCCGTCCTATGACTGTTACGAGTTCTCTGCGATTGAGGCGTCGGTCTTTTCAAAGATTCCTCCATCCTAGTGCCTAGTGCTGCGGACAAGGACAATGAATACATAAGAGGAAAAGCGCTGCTGTTTGTTCAATGCTTGGTCAAACCTACGCCTGTACTGCACTCCTCTTTTCTTGTCTTTGCATTGTTTAGGCGCGTCTCCCTCTCGCTTTTCCCCCCCTCCCTGCTGTCCCTACCACATGTATGTAACGACAAATGTGTCTCCCTCGCCTCATCTCGGTGTCCATTGTAATTTCCCACTCCTGTTATTTTCTGGTCTCTCCTCCCCTAGATCTACTCTCGCGTCACTCGCCCTCCTTCCTCCTCTCTCTCTCTCATCTGCACTACATTCGGTATTATC
>NW_019174273.1:1694091-1702711 GCF_002260705.1 Seriola dumerili | reverse complement strand
AGTGTGCAGATTACCTCTTATGCCGCATACGGACAAGAGTGATTTTTTCGAAGAGATTTTTACTGGTTTTTTTTTTGGGAGGTGGGGGGAATTTTAGTGTCATAAATGCTGTACCTTGGTTTCTGTGTTATCGCATGTATTGTCATGTCTGCGCCAGTTCTGAAAAATCGAGTAGCATTGATCATAACGAAGAAGTGATCTGTCAAATCCAAATCTATTTTTAAATGCTTTAACAACAGGGATTGATGTCTTAATATCACAGCAAGGAACATAATAGTTATAGAGTTCAAATATCAAGCGACTCACATGTCTTGGATTCAGAAGCCCTGTGTGTGAATATTTCGCCTGATCCTGTTTAGAGCAAAGTTGTTGATAACACGCACCCCCATGTGTGTCGTGTGTGTGTGAGACGTTATCACTGTCGTCAAGCCATAGGACCGAACAGGCACAGCTTCTTGGCGTTTCTGAGGAACTGGAGAAAAAATAGTAATCACCTCAACTTGCCAGTTTAAATAATGATTTTTTATGTTCCCCCCTTTTTCGCTTAGGTAGCTGCTTCAACAACTTTGCGTGCCAGACAAGTGTTTGAAAGCAGCCTCCTAGTTATATTTTTGCTCTGATGTCGGCACCGCGATCTGCCAAGGACGCTCGCTGCGCAATGTGCGCACACAACACCACACACACAACACACTACACACACACAACAACAACACACACAACACACACACACAGGCATTTAGCGGCAAGAACACACGCACTCTTTGATGTACTGTTTTGACATGTCGGGCTGAGAGCTCTTTCTGGCCAGAGCGGTCGACTGCGCGTGGAACATCGCAATAACAGATCACCCAGAATTAGTGCATTGATGACATCTGGAAATCTAGCCTTTTTCCACATACAACTCCACACACTTTTAGACATGGCACGCGTCCTACCTTTTAACCCAGGATGATACTAGCGCCGTCCCAACATAGAATATGTATTTGGATCAGGGCTCCTCTTTCTTACTGTTACTTCTCATTATTTCAAAAGGTGTCCTGCTATCTCTGCCACTCAAGTGCAGACCCTCCTCCCCCCTCTTCGGTTACCTTTTTTTTTTTTTTTTTTTTTTTTTTTTTTTTAGTAACAGGACATTGTCTTGCTTTCGTTTTGCTCTGGTATTTCCCCGTTCTCTCGTGTGGAAGTAAATCAGATGTGTTATCTCAATTAATTGCAAGCTGATTGCCAAGCGAGATTAGCGACAAATTTGTCATTTTTGCGGTTGCACAAATTTCGCTCACTTTCTACGCTTTCATTCGCGTTGTCAAGCCACCTTCTTAACGGAGGTTGGCAGAGAAAAGAGGAAATGTCAGAAGAAATTAACCCCTGGCCTTCCGTGTTATTCAACACGTGACATCTTAACACCTTGCAAGAGTGAGTCAGGCGCAGATAAACAAGGCGTGCGGCCATCTTCCGCCTTTAAATGTGCAGTTAGTGGACATCGTGATCAAAGTTCGACCCTGTCACACACACAACACATAAAAAATGAATTGTTAATGGTTGCTGACTGGAGAGAGGAGCCCCTCCCACCCGACGCCTCGTGTCCCGTTGCTGCCTCCAAACGTGAATGTCAACACAAACACGCTCCTCAGTAGCGGGGGATAAATCACACGACAGGGCCTGTCCTATACAACAGGACCCTTTTCTGACGTGCAGGGCGATAACGGGCTGAGGCGGCAGCGCAGACAAGCTTTCGGTGGTGTTTCAGGCTGCATTGGGCGAGTGGTCAAGAAGGAGGTCAAGTGTGTTACATACATTCGACAGTAAAGGAACAGAACGATGAGGGCTGGAGGTTGGAAGTCGACAGGGGCGGGGCTTTTCTGTGGATGAGGTGTAGTTTTCGTTTGGTCACAGCAATCCAGGCATCTTGGTTTGGGTTTGAAAAGGCGCTGAAGTTTTGGGAAGATGCTTTGTGATTATCATCATCTACTTTTTAAAGTTATTGATGAGGTGATAATAACTGAGGTTCGATGTGCGTTGTGGATGTTATTTGCTATTGATGCCTTATGTCTTGGCCTATAGTGATGATGGGACATAAAAGTTGTGGCTGATTTGGTTATGACTGCTGCTCAAGCAGGAATGCTCGGATCGGAGGCCTTGGCGTGCAGAGGTAGGACGTGTATTTCCTACAAACTAGACGCCTTGTGGACAGATGACTATGTTGGTGGTCGAGATTGGGGGGGGGGACTTCAACTTGGCCCCTGTGGGACTCATTCCTGAGGCAGAGCCTGGTCTTTGGTTAGGTCAAGGCTTTTTGACTTGCGGGTCCCAAGGTTGTTTTTTTACATCACTGAGTTTTTAAATGTTTAGTAATTTCTTAGTGATTCTTGTTGTTGGCCCTCTCAACTTCTCCAGGCGAGCAGTTATAAAGTCAAGGATGAAACCTTTGCTTTTTTCGTCTTTTTTCCGTGCCTCTCTCTCGTGTTGTAAAAATTGCAGGAATTTGTGTGTTCTCCATCACGCCATTGAAGATTAGATGCCCAAACAATGAATATCCAGGAACGTTATAATCTAGTTTTAGTCAGAAGTTTACAGTGACATAATTTAAAAAAGAAAAAAGAAATGGCACAATTTAGTTTGTTCTTTCTGCCTCAAAACTTTGCTTTTTTTGTTTTACCCCACCTCTGGTTCCATCCATCCCACCGCCATCCAGTCATGTAAACCAGTCAGCCACTCTAATTTACTTCTCCCCCACCCGAAGGAAGCTACTTCCTTATCGCCTAACCCGGCCGTCTTGCTCCCGGCCATTCCAGAGATAAACTTACCCCACCACTTTTTATTCTTACTACTTAGGGGTATTGGGAATTAGGCATGGCCATCAAAGCAGACCTTGTACATCTGATATGCCCTTTTTTCTCACAGCCCTCCTACGACTTATCAGTGGTCATACATTTACAAGTCCGGCAGGGCACGTCCCACGGGCTGCAGAGGTGAATAACGGGACAAGGTATCGAGCCATTGTGTCTGATACATCAAAGACCTCCTTGAGGGATGATGAAGCGATGCAAATGTGCAGCTCGCGGCCCTTTACTGTTAGTCTGGCCCTTTTGACGTGCACGGGTACTTCAGGGCTGCGTTGGTAACCGGTTCATCAAATTGCACTTTGCGGTTCCAGGTAGTATGTATATGCTCATTGGTCCTTTCATACTCTCGTGTTCCCTGATCAATCTCACATCTCAAAAACGAATCAGTATCTGAAAGGGCGTGTAGTTGCAAAATCTTGCTCACTTCTTCACCACCAAGTGAGTATTCATCAACCTTTTAGCTCCTCATACCTGTTAAAACCTCCATCTTGCAATTCAAACACGCCCAAGCTATCCCTCGTGCGTTAAATAATCAGAAGCCCATTCATCCCCGCAAACCCCACTTTTTTTTGCAGTCAGATGTGATGGGTTTGATGCGAAGACTGGGCCCTTCGCTTCCTTCCTTCACTTCCGCCTCCGTCCACCGCATGCTTTTCCCAACATGGTTTATACCTTCAACAGCAAGCAGACGCCGCTTTAATTAAAACCTGCAATCACAAGTATCCCAAATATAGTTATTTACTTTTCATAATAGTTACAGCAACACTTCATTTCCCAAGACTGGCGGAAAGAGTAATTCCTTTAAGTATATTAAGGTAATGAAATATTATTTATGCTACCTTTTCAGCAGTGTCTCACAAATTGAGCCCATTCCATGCTTAATGTCCGCCTCTGCCTCTGATGTTTATTATGGATGGCAGAACTGGCACATCTGCAATTTAGTACTCGCACTGACAGTTAGTGTGTGTGGGGCGCATTTTTGGCGATCAGGTAAGCAGAGGGAGTGAGGTCTCGAAGCGGCAGAGAGTGGTGTGCACCACTGCACAACTACTAAAAGCAACACCCCTCCCTGCCACAACCCCCTCTAAACCCCACCTCCTCCCCATTTCACCCTCCACTCCACTAACCTTGTTTTTTTTCTTTTTTTTGTTCCTTTTTTTTGTTACCCTTTATCTCCTCCTCCCCACCGTCTCCTCCCCGGAAAGGAGAGGTACCTCTTTCCCCCAACGTGCAAAATCGATTGACATAACTGTTCATCATTACAGTCCCTCTTTCCACCCCCCCCACCCCCGACCCCCCCTCTCCCTTCTCCTCCCTCCAACTCCCCACCTCAGCCCCGCACGGTTTAGTTTTTGCATCAAATCAGGGCCCAGTCACAGCTTCAAGTGGGAACATTGGCCAAGGCCAGAACCTCGTGAGCAGTGGACAATGAGGAAAGAAAGAGGGAGGGAGAAGGCAACCGAAAGCAGGCAAATCACAGCACTACAAAGCCTGAAACTGACTCTCCAAGGTGCGTGATCGGCAAGGTCAAGTTTTTGTGGGTTAAGTGCTTTATATAAGTTCAGATTTTAAAATCAACTCTAATTGAATGGGAGGAGATACTCGGGTTAGCCTTTTTTTTCCCATGCAGGACTGACTTCCGATACTCTAGTGGGAATATTATAAACTCGGATATTTAGTATTTTTCTTGCCCACCAACATCGGGGATTCGATACCATGTTTTGCAATTTAGACGGCCAAATCACAAACTGCCAAAAATTCCTACATGGTCTTTGATGCCATCCATCATTAATCACTCTTGAGGCTGACATGAGCACTTTTTTCTCCCCACTATTGAACGCGAAAAAAAAAACCATGCACCATTAAGCGAGGAGCCAGGACCGTGTAGCTAGGTTTCTGTCCTACCAGATTAAATATTTTCTGAAGATTTTGGCGTTGCATCATATTTTTTGCGAGCCTTTTAATTTTTCTGTTTTAAGGGACGGTTGAGGGAGGCGGGGGTTACGTGAGCGTTTTAGTGTGCCAAACGATTCAAAATAGCTGACATAGCAAACCGTAAACATTGTTCACCAGGCAAGTGTCACCATCTGCACACACTGGACACGGACACATCACAGTTGTCACACACACACACACACACACCACACAAAAAACATGCACGAATAATCAGACATACTCACATTCGCGCACATACAGGAAACACATAGCCCTAAATATATATATCACACACAGATGTACACGATCGCCACACACTCTAAACACACACTCACACACATGCTATCTTGGCAGACCAGCACAGGTCACCAGCAGACGAGATGTGTTCTTTCTTTCTCTTTTCTTTGTGTTTCTCCTCCTGAACCTCCTGTGGCCCTGGAAGAGAAGCAGATAAAAGACTTCATGTAAATGAAACTTTGTGAATCTCGCTGCTCCAGTGTTCTTTGTCGCGCCACGTCACAAAGCTCAAAATTGCTAGCGTCCCTCCCCCCCCCCCATGAACACCACCACCTTCCCAACCCTTTCCTCACCAGTTACCGTTTAATTTTATTAAGTCTGGTGGGAGAGGTTGAGTATATTATTGTGTTTTTATTCATTTCTTTTTCCTCGTTCACAAGTGCTATATTTCAGCTGTTTTGACCCTTCCAACAGCCTTGGAGGATTTTGACACCGCAGTTTCTTTTTCTTCACTTCCATATCTCCTTTTTCTCAAGTGTCGCATCTTTCCGGATGCGCCGGTATGCATGCCCTTAAGCGTTTCTCTGCTCACATCGCCTGCCTTCCCTCTTTTTACTGTTCTTCTCGGCCCATTTTCTTGCCACCTTCTTCTTTCTCTCCTGTCTTTAATCTTTTCCCCCCCCCCTCCCTCCCATCTCTCCCCACCCTCATATTTTCCCTTTTCCCCCTGTTTTATTCCTTCTCGCCTCCTCCTTCCGTGTCCTTCAAGCTATGCATGTGCTCTGAATGGCGCTTGAATGCCATTTCGACAGGCCAGGCATTGAGCGTTTTAAAACGGTACTTGTGACTGGCAGAGTTTTGTTAAGGCCGAGAACAAAAAGGCTTGGAGATGCCGGGCCAGACATTGTCCTCCGCTGGCCCATATTGGCCTGCCACAGTTTTGCAGGATTTATGCTCTGTTTACCCTCCAGCCCAAGTCGCCACTAATATATCAAAGAGGACTTCTTCCTTCTAGACGCACCTCAGGATGGTGTTAAGATAGATCCATAAAAAACTGCAGCTTTGCTGGTTAGAGAGTGACTCAGAGTGGCAAGCTGCAGTTTGTGAAAACACCTCTTGGCTGTTTTCTAACTCTACTGTTCCATACTTTTGAGGAAACACATTTGCTTGATGATAGTTTAGTATTCTTTGAAAATATAGAACATCAACCCCAAGCCTCTAGTTGTGTCAGTGAAGGAGGGTGTGCATTATATTCTTAATTTTCTCAGAATAACTATAATAACTCTTGTGTGTGACATCCCAAAACTATCCCGTCTAACCACGAATTCTTTAAAATGATACCAAAAAGGTTAGAACTTTCCGTCAGACACCGATTTTGTTTTTGCATTTAAAACTTTCAGATGATGCAACTTTAACCACCAGTTCATCTTCTGCGATTAAAACTCCATCTGGATGCTAAACTGCAATCAATAAAACCTCTGCCCTTCTAGTTTATGTTGAAAGCGAGGCCGCACCATTTTAGACAGCAAAGTCCCCTCAGTTAAGTGGGTGCGCCCTCAGACTCTGTTCACTGCTGACTGGAGAGAGATATGAACAATTGTGTGTAGTGCAATGTCACGATGTGTGTGTTGTGTGTTTTGTGTGAGTGTGTGTTTACTGTGTGTGTGTGTTGTTGCAACAGAGAGAGAGACGCAAAAAGAGTGTTGTGTGTGAGTGAGTGAGTGTGTGTGTCTGGTCCGATTGTGAGTTCCCCTGCATGGGCTCTTTGTGGCAAACTGAAAGCAGTGCTCAGTGGGATTAAGAGAATGAGTGTTGCTGGGGGTGTGGCTGAGGGCGGAGACAGAGCACCAGGAGGATTCTGGGAGTTTTTTCCTCCCTACAGCAGGCCCTTTTGCAGTGATCTCACTAGGTCCTCTATTGAAGAAAGCCCACTACAAACAGCAGTCACTGTTTTAACTGTTTCCAAAAGGTTTTGTGTGCAGTCCCGCATTTTGAAAACCCTCGGTCGTGATCAGTCCTGATGGAAACATTTCTGCAACAATAAAATCAAAAACAGCTCTGGAAACTTAATTTAGCAACAGTCTAACTTCAACTGGAGTTTTTTTAGATTAATATTTGAATGAAATTCTCTGCAACATCAGGTTAAACTTTTTACCCACGATATCTGACCGGTGTCAAGACGGATCATTTCCCAATTTAAACAGCTTACTCTCCAATTTACACAGGCTTTCACTCTGCAAATTGCAAAGCTTAACGCGAGCTCTTTACAGAGAAAACATCTCCCAATTAAACAGCTGAAGGAGGCAGCAGCGTTTTAAGGAAATCTGTCACAGCGGCGTGTTTATTGTTTTTACTACAACAGTCACTCTGACATATAACATAAAAGCAAAAGTTTTCAGGGAACAAGGAGGCAATTAAAACACAGTCGAAAGCGCCGTCATCGAAACCCATGATATTTTTCACGGGCACCATTAAAGATTATGATCCATTCCAGTTAGCACCCATCTTGTGCTTTCATTTGTGACTATATGCTCAGTAGTTAAAGGGGGCTGAGGAAGACAAGGGATGACTTTCATTTTGGTTTTAAATAGTTTGTTAGGTTCAAAAGAGATAAGAAGACTGATATTACCACCCCTCCGCCCCCTCCACCCCCAAACAACAAGCCCTAAAACTCAGCATGCTAACAATACAGGCCCAGTCGAAAAAAGCGTGGTTGACGACAGTTGTTTTAGGGGAATAAGAAAGCAAATAAGACCACTTCCTGCCAAATCCTCCTTCCACTGTTGCTTGTTAAGCGGATTAACGGGTTTAACTAAATGAAACAATTTTCAGAACCAGACAAACTCGTCTTATCCAAACCTATAACTCTGCTGCTGGTTTTTCTTTTCTTTTTTCTTTCTTTTCTTTTTTTTTTTTGCAGAAACATTACAAAATTACAGTAGATTAAAAAATTTGAGCAGCGCCAGTATTTATGCAATCAACATTAACGAAGCAAAACAAACAATTTAATGTGGAAAAAAACATCATTCATCTTGCATTTATAATTGCTTCTCTTTCACATCTTAACGGATGGGTTATTAAATTCGTGATTAAATGCGCCTGCACTGCCTAGATGTCTTTCCCCCTAAACAAGGTCTTACAGAATTGTAAAAGTTAAAGAAAAAAGCTAATTAGCATTAGGAATTTAGAAATGCTGCAAGAATCGGTTGTTAATTTCAGTCACTGATGAGGTAATTTATAAAGGGGGAGCGCCAAGGAGCTGTGCAACACGCGAGAGATTGCAACAACGACCCCCCCCCCACCCCCCTCCCTTCTGCCATCGAGAGGGGGGGGGGGGGGAGTGTAAAGTACATGATTTGTCACATAGCAGCTGTAGAAAGTTGGGGGAGCTTTGAGGCTGAGTGAGAGAGGCGATTGTTAAAAAGTGAAGAAGAGGAGGTGGGGGGGGGGTGTTGGGCTTAACGGGCGGCTGGGTTCTGCTCACTGGACTTAATCTAAAAGAAAAAGGCTCCAGTTATGATGAAAGGTCGGCAGAGTATGTCTCAGCAAATTGGCTTTCCTTTTTTTTTTTTTTTTTTTTTTTCCTCTTTTTTACCTCCAAAGGT
>NW_019174273.1:1687535-1692694 GCF_002260705.1 Seriola dumerili | reverse complement strand
GAGGGGGGGGGGGGGGGAGGGGGGGGGGGGGGGGGGTCGTTGTTGCAATCTCTCGTGTTGCACAGACTCCTTGGCGCTCCCCCTTTATAAATTACCTCATCAGTGACTGAAATTAACACCGATTCTTGCAGGCAATTTCTCAATTTCCAATGCTAATTAGCTTTTTCTCTTTACTTTTAAATTCTGTAGCACCTGTTTAGGGGGAAGACATCTTAGGCAGTGCAGGCGCATTTAATCACAATTTTAATTAACCATCCCCGTAGATGTGAAAGAGAAGCAATTATAATGCAGATGAATGATGATTTTTTTCCACATTAAATTGTTTTGTTTCTTCGTTATGTTGATTGCATAAATACTGGCGCTGCTCAATTTTTATCTACTGTAATTTTGTAATTGTTTTGCAAAAAAAAAAAAAGAAAAAAAAGAAAAAAAAAGAAAAGAAAAACCAGCAGCAGAAAGGGTTTGGATAGACTGAGTTTGTCTGTTGACAAATTGTTTCATTTAGTTAACCCGTTAATCGCTACAGCAACATGGAGAGGATTTGGCAGGAAGTGTCTTATTTGCTTTCTTTTTCCCCTAAACAACTGTCGTCAACCACCTCGCCTGTCAATCATGCTGAGGTTTTAGGGCTTGTTGTTGGGGGTGGGAGGGGGTGGAGGGGTGGTATTACAGTCTTCTTATCTCTTTTGACCTTAACAAACTATTTAACCAAATGAAAGTCATCCCTTGTCTTCCCTCAGCCTCCCCTTTAACTACTGAGCATATAGTCACAAATGAAAGCACAGATGGGTGCTACTGGAATGGACTCATAATCTTTATGTGCTCGTGAAAATATCATTGGGTTCGATGACGGCGCTTTCGACTGTGTTTATTGCCCCTTGTTCCCTGAAACTTTGCTTTTATGTTAATGTCAGAGTGACTGTTGTAGTAAAAACAAAAACACGCCGCTGTGACAGATTTCCTTAAAACGCTGCTGCCTCCTTCAGCTGTTAATGGGAGATGTTCTTCTGTAAAGAGCTCGCGTTAGCTTTGCATTTGCAGAGTGAAAGCCTGTTAAATTGGAGAGTAAGCCTGTTTAAATTGGGAAAAATGATCCGTCTTGACACCTCAGATATCGTGGGTAAAAAGTTTAACCTGATGTTGCAGAATTTCATTCAAATATAATCTAAAAAAACTCCAGTTGAAGTTAGACTGTTGCTAAATTAAGTTTCCAGAAGCTGTTTTTGATTTTATTTGCAGAAATGTTCCATCAGGACTGATCACGACCGAGGGTTTTCAGATGCACATGCACACACCCTTTTGGAAACAGTTAAACAGTGACTGCTGTTTGTAGTGGGCTTCTTCAATAGAGGACCTATGGAGATCACTGCAAAGGGCCTGCTGTAGGGCAGGAAAAACTCCCAGAATCCTCCTGTGCTCTGTCCTCCGCCCTCAGCCACCCCCAGCAACACTCATTCTCTAATCCCACTGAGCACTGCTTTCAGTTTGCCCAAAGACCATGCAGGGGAACTCCAATGGACCAGACACACACACTCACTCACTCACACACAAACTCTTTTGCTCTCTCTCTCTGTTGCACACAACACACACACACACACACACACACACACACACACACACACACACACACACTTGTTTCATATCTCTCTCCCAGTCACAGTGACAGACACTTACTGAGGGGACTTTGCTGTCTAAAATTGGTGCGGTCGTCTTTAACATAACTACAAGGGCAGAGGTTTTATTTTGCAGTTTAGCATCCAGTGATTTTAATCCAGAGATGAACTGGTGGTTAAAAGTTGCATCATCTGAAGTTTTAATGCAAAACACAAAATCTGTCTGACGGAAAGTTTCTACCTTTTTGGTATCATTTTAAAGATTCGTGGGTTAGACGGGAAGTTTGGGATGTATACAAAGAGTTAGTTAGTTTCTGAGAAAAATTAAATAAATCACACCCTCCTCAACTGACACAACTAGAGGCTTGGGTTGATGTTCTATTTTCAAGATACTAAACTATCATCAAGCAATGTTTCTCAAAAGTATGACATAG
The DNA here is from genome assembly GCF_002260705.1 of Seriola dumerili. Taxonomy (NCBI): domain Eukaryota; kingdom Metazoa; phylum Chordata; class Actinopteri; order Carangiformes; family Carangidae; genus Seriola; species Seriola dumerili. Next base: position 1,690,647 of record NW_019174273.1, on the reverse strand, counting down.
ATAGAAAACAGCCAAGAGTGTTTTCACAAACTGCAGCTTTGCCACTCTGAGTCACTCCTCTACCAGCAAAGCTGCAGTTTTTTTATGGATCTATCTTAAACCATCCTGAGGTGCGTCTAGAAGGAAGAAGCTCCTCTTTGAATATTAGTGGCGATTGGCTGGAGGTAAACAGAGCATTAAATCCTGCAAAACTGTGGCAAGGCCAATATGGGCGCGGGACAATGGCTTGGCCCGGCATCTCCAAGCCTTTGTTCTCGGCTTAACAAAACTCTGCCGTCACACCGTTTTACCTCAATGCTGCCCTGTCGAAATGGCCATCAGCCCATCAGAGCACATGCATAGCTGAGGACACGGAAGGAGGGAGGCGAGAAGGAATAAAACAGGGGGGAAAAGGGAGCAAATATGAGGGTGGGGAGAGATGGGAGGGAGGGGGGGAAAAAAAGATTAAGACAGGAGAGAAAAAGAAGAGGGTGGCAAAGAAAGTGCCGAGAAGAACAGTAAAAAGAGGGAAGGCAGGCGATGTGAGCAGAGAAAGGAAAGATGCGACACTGAGAAAAAAGAGATATGGAAGTGAAGAAAAAGAAACTGCGGGTGTCAAAATCCTCCAAGGCTGTTGAAGGGTCAAAACAGCTGAAATATACACTTGTGGACACGAGGGAAAAAGAAATGAATAAAAACACAATAATACTCACCTCTCCCACACAACCTTAATAAGAATAAACGGTAACTGTGAGGAAGGGTTGGGAGGTGGTGGTGTTCATGGGGGGGGGGGGGGCGCGGCATTTTGGGCTTTGTGACGTGGCGGCGACAGAACTGGAGCAGCGAGATTCACTAAAAGTTTCATTACAAAGTCTTTATCTGCTTCTCTCCGAGGGCCACAGCGAGGTTCAGGAGGAGAAACACAAAGAAAAGAGAAAGAAAGACACATCTGCGTCTGCTGTGACCTGTCTGTCTGCCAATTAGCATGTGTGTGAGTGTGTGTTTAGAGTGTGTGGCGCACGTGTACATCTGTGTGTGATATATATATTTAGGGCTATGTGTTTCTGTATGTGCGCGAATGTGAGTATGTCTGTTTATTCGTGCATGTTTTTGTGTGTGTGTGGGGTCTTTCCCCCATGACTATTTTGCCCTTTTATTCGTTAATGTCAGAGTGACTGTTGTAGTAAAAACAAAACACGCCGCTGTGAACAGATCCTTAAACGCTGCTGCCTCCTTGCAGCTGGTTTAATGGGAGAATGTTTTTTCTGTAAAGAGCTCGCGTTAAGCTTTGCATTTGCGAGTGAAAGGCCTGTTAATTGGAGAGTAAGCTGTTTAGAAATTGGGAAAAATGATCCGTCTTGACCCGGTCAGATATCGGTCGGGTAAAAAAGTTTAACCTGATGTTGCAGAGAATTCAAAATTCAAATATTAATCTAAAACAAACTCCGAAGTTGAAGTTAGACTGTTGAGCTAAATTAAGTTTCCAGAAGCTAGTTTTATGGATTTATTGTGCAGAAATTTTCCATTCACGGAGCTGATCACGACCGGAGGGTTTCAGAAATGCGGACATATGCACATCAAAACCTTTTGGAACAGAAGGGCAGTTAAAACAGTGACTGGCTGTTTGGTAGTGGCTCTTCAATAGAGGACCTATGGAGATCACTGCTAAAAAAAGCCAAAGGGCCGGCTGTAGGGCAAGAAAAACTCCCAGAATCCTCCTGTGCTCTGTCCCTCGCCCTAGCCACCCCAGCAACACTCATTCTCTTAATCCCACTGAGCACTGCTTTCAGTTTTGCCCAAAGACGCACTGCAGGGGAATCCAATGGACCAGACACACACACTCACTCCTCACACGACAACGTCTTTTGTCTCTCTCTGCTGTGCAACAACACACCACACACACACACACACACACACACACACAAACACACACACACACTTGTTTCATATCTCTCTCCGAGTCAGCAGTGACAGGACGCACCTTACTGAGGGGATTTGCTGTCTAAAATTGGTGCGGGTCGCTTTAAATATAACTACAAAGGTCAGAGGTTTATTTTGCAGTTTAGCCATCCAGTGATTTTTAATCCAGAGCTGAACTGAGTGGTTAAAAGTTGCATCATCTGAAGTTTAAATGCAGAACCAAAATCGTCTGACGGAAAGTTTCTACGCTTTTGGTACATTTTTAAAAGATTCGTGGTTAGACGGGATATTTGGAGATGTTATCAAAAGAGTTATGTTAGTTTCTGAGAAAAATTAAAAATAATCACACACCCTCCTCAACTGACACAACTAGAGGCTTGGGTTGATGTTCTTATTTTAAAGATACTAAACTATCATCAAGCACAGTTTCTCAAAAGTATGACATAGATAGAAAACAGCCAAGAGTGTTTTCACAAACGGCAGCTTTGGCCACTCTGAGTCACTTCTCATCTACCAGCAAAGCTGCAGTTTTTTTTTATGGATCTATCTTAAACATCCTGAGGTGCGGTCTAGAAGGAAGAAGCTCCTCTTTGATATTTAGTGGCGATTGGCTGGAGGGTAAAAGAGGCATTAAATCCTGCAAAACTGTGGCAAGGCCAATATGGGCGCGGAGACAATGGCTTGGCCCGGCATCTCTAAGCCTTTGTTCTCGCCTTAAAAACTCTGCCGTCACATAGGGGTACCGTTTTAACCGTCAATGCTGCGCTGTCGAAATGGCATCAGCCCATAAGAGCACATGCATAGCTGAGGACACGGAAGGAGGGAGGCGAGAAGAATGATAAAACAGGGGGAAAAGGAGCAAATCATGAGGGTGGGGAGAGAATGGGAGGGAGGGGGGGGAAAAAGATTAAGACAGGAAGAAAAGAAGAGGGTGGCAAAGAAGTGCCGAGAAGAACAGTAAAGAAAGAGGAAGGCAGGCGATGTGAGCAGAGAAAGGAAAGATGCGACACTGAGAAAAAGAGAATGGAAGTGAAGAAAAGAGAACTGCGGTGTCCAAAATCCCAAGGCTGTTGAAGGTCAAAAGAGTTGAAATATCCACTTGTGGAACAGAGGAAAAGAAATGAATAAAAACAACAATAATCTCACCTCTCCACACAACCTTAATAAGAATAAACGGTAACTGGTGAGGAAGGGTGGGAGGTGGTGGTGTCAT
>NW_019174273.1:1675564-1687510 GCF_002260705.1 Seriola dumerili | reverse complement strand
TGTGTGACAACTGTGATGTGTCCGTGTCCAGTGTGTGCAGATGTGCACTTGCCTGGTGAACATGTGTTACGGTTTGCTAGTGTCAGCTATTTTGAATCGTTTGGCACACAAAACGCTCACGTAACCCCGCCTCCTCAACCGTCCTTAAAAAAAAATTAAAAGGCTCGCAAAAAATATGATGCAACGCCCAAAATCTTCAGAAAATATTTAATCTGGTAGGCAGAAACTTACACGGTCCTGGCTCCTCGCTAATGGTGCATGGTTTTTTTTTCGAGTTCATAGTGGGGAGAAAAAAGTGCTCATGTCAGCCTCAGAGTGATTATGATGATGGCATCAAAGACCAATGTAGGAATTTTTGGCAGTTTGTGATTGCCTCTAAATTTGCAAAACATGGTAGAATCCACACGATGTTGGTGGGCAAGAAAAAACTAAACTATCAGTTATATTTCCCACAATATGAGTCAGTCTGCATGGGAAAAAAAAGCTAACAGTATCTCCTCCATTCAATTAGAGTTGATTTTTAAAACTGACTTATTAGCACTTAACCCACAAAACTTGACCTTGCGATCACCACCTTGGATGGTAGTTTCAGGCTTTGTAGTGCTGTGATTTGCCTGCTTTCGGTTGCCTTCTCCCTCCCTCTTTCTTCCTCAGTCCACTGTCACGGGTTCTGGCCTGCCAATTTCCACTTGAAGCTTGACTGGGCCTGATTTGATGCAAAACTACCTCGGGGTGAGGTGGGGAGTTGGAGGAGGAGAGGGAAGGGGGGGTGGGGGTGGGGGGGGTGGAAGAGGGACTGTAATGATGAACAGTTATGTCAATCGATTTGCACCGTTGGGAAAAGGTACCTCTCCTTCGGGGAGGAGACGGTGGGGAGGAGGAGATAAAGGTAACAAAAAAAAGGAACAAAAAAAAAAAAAAAACAAGGTTAGTGGAGTGGAGGGTGATGGGGAGGAAGGTGGGGTTTAGAGGGGGTGTGGCAGAGGGGGCAATCGCCAGGGTGCACACCACTCTCTGCCGCTTCACCTCAACTCCCTCTGCTTTACCGCGCCAAAATGCGCACACAAACTAACTGTCAGTGCGAGTACTAATTGCAGATGTGCCAGTCTGCCATCCATAATAAACATCAGAGGCAGGGCGGACATTAAGCATGGTGGCTCATTTGTGAGACTGCTGAAAAGGTAGCATAAATGAATATTTCATTACCTTAATTACTAAGGAATACTCCTTTCCGCCAGTCTGGAAATGAGTGTTGCTGTAACTAATTATGAAAAGTAATAACTATATGGATACTGTGATTGCAGTTTTATAAGCGGCGTCTGCTTGCTGTTGAGGTATAAACCATGTTGGGAAACATGCGGTGCGGAGCGGAAGGAAGGAAGGAAGCGAGGGCCCAGTCTCGATCAAACCCATCACATCTGCTCAAAAAAGTGGGGTTTGCGGGGATGAATGGGGCTTCTGATATTTACCCAGGGATGCTTGGGCGTGTTTGAAATTGCCAAGTGGAGGTTTTAACAGGTATGAGGAGCTAAAAGGTTGTGAAACTCACTTGGTGTGAAAATGACAAGTTTTGGCAACTACAGCCCTTTAATACTACGTTTTTGAGAGAGATTGATCAGGAACACAAGAGTATGAAAGGACACAATGAGCATACAACTACCTGAACCCAAAGTGCAATTTGATGAATCCGTTACCACGCAGCCCTGAAGTACCTGCACGTCCAAAAGGCCAGACTACAGTAAAGGGCCGCGAGCTGCACATTTGCATCGCTTCATCATCCCTCAGAGGTCTTTGATGTCAGACACAATGGCTCGATACCTTGTCCGTTATTCACCTCTGCAGCCCGTGGGACGTCCCATGCCGGACTTGTAAATGTATGACCACTGATAAGTCGTAGGAGGGCTGTGAGAAAAAAGGGCAACAGAGTACAAGGTCTGCTTTGATGGCCATGCCTAATTCCCAATACCCCCTAAGTAGTAAGAATAACAAGTGGTGGGGTAATTTATCTGCGGAATGGCCGGAGCAGACGGCCGGGTTGCGATAAGGAATAGCTTCCCTTGGGTGGGGAGAAGTAAATTAGAGTGGCTGACTGGTTACATGACTGGACTGGCGGTGGGATGGATGAACCAGAGGTGGGGTAAAACAAAAAAAGCAAAAGTTTTGAGGCAGAAAAGAACAAACTAAATGTCCATTTCTTTTTTTTTTAAATTATGTCACTGTAAATTCTGACTAAAACTAGATTATAACGTCCCTGGATATTCATGTTTGGGCATCTAACTCATGGCGGATGGAGCAACACACAAATTCTGCAATTTTTACAACACGAGAGATGCAGGCACGAAAAAAGACAGAAAAAAGCAAAGGTTTCATCCTTACTTTATAACTGCTCGCCTGGAGAAGTTTGAGAGGCCACAACAAGAATCACTAAGAGAATTACTAAACATTTAAAACTCAGTGATGTAAAAAAACAACCTTGGGCCCGCAAGTCAAAAAGCCTTGACCTAACCAAAGACCAGGCTTGCCTCAGGATGAGTCACCACAGGGGCCAAGTCTGAAGTCCCCCCCCCCAATCTGACCCAATCATAGTCATCTCCACAAGGCGTCTAGTTTAGAAATACCGTCCTACCTCTGCAGCCAGGCCTCCGATCCAGCATTCCTGCTTGAGCAGCAGTCATAACCAAATCAAGCCACAACTTATGTCCCATCAGTCACTATAGGCCAAGACATAAGGCATCAATAGCAAATAACAGCCACAACCACACGAACCTCAGTTTTATCACCTCATCATATAACTTTAAAAGTAGATGATGGATAATCACAAAGCATCTTCCCTCAAAACTTCAGCGCCTTTTCCAAACCCAAACCAAGATCCTGGATTGCTGTGACCCAAACGAAAACTACAACCCATCCACAGAAAGCCCCGCCCCTGTCGACTTCCAACCTCCAGCCCTCACGTCTGTTCCTTTACTGTCATGTATTAAACACACTTTGACCTCCTTCTTGACCACCTCGCCCAAAACTGCAGCCTGAAACACACGAAAGCTTGTCTGCGCTGCCGCCTCAGCCCCCGTTTCGCCCTGGCACGTCAGAAAGGTCTGAGGACAGGCCTGTCGTGTGATTTATCCCCCGCTACCTGAGGAGGTGTTTGTTTGACATTCACGTTTGACAGCAACGGGACACGAGGCGTTCGGGGGGAGGGGCTCCCTCTCCAGTCACAACCATTAACATATTCACTTTAGATGTTTGTGAACAGGGTCGAACTTTGATACACGATGTCCACTAACTGCACATTTAAAGGGGAAGATGGCCCCCACCCTTTGTTTATCTGCCCTTGACTCACTCTTGCCAAAGGTTAAATGTACGTTTGAATAACACGGAGGCCAGGGGTAATTCTCTGACCATTTCCTCTTTTCTCTGCAACCTCCGTTAAGAAGGTGCTTGATCAACGCTGAATGAAAGCGTGAAAGTGAGCGAAATTTGTGCAACCGCAAAAATGACAATTTTGTCCTAATCTCGCTTGGCAATCAGCTGCAATTAAATTGAGATAACACATCTGATTTACTGTCCACACGAGACGACGGGGAAACCAGAGCACAAACGAAAGCAAGACATGTCCTGTTAACTAAAAAAAAAAAAAAAAAAAAAAAAAAAAAAGGTAACGAGAGGGGGGAGGAGGGTTGCACTTGAGTGGCAGAGAAGCAGGACACCTTTTGAATAATGAAAGTAACAGTAAGAAAGAGAGCCCTGATCCAATACATATTCTATTCTATCATCCTGGGTTAAAAGGTAGGACGGCGTGCCTGCTAAAAGTGTGTGGAGTTGTATGTGGAAAAGGCCTAGATTTCCAGATGTCATCATGCCTTAATTCTGGTGATCTGTTATTGATGTTCCACGCGCTGTGACCGTTGCCAGAAGAGCTCTCACCCGACAATCAAACATACATCAAAGAGTGCGTGGTGTTCTTCCCTAAATGCCTGTGTGTGTGTGTTGTGTGTGTTGTTGTTGTGTGTGTGTAGTGTGTGTGTGTGTGTGTGTGTGCGCACATTGCGCAGCGAGCGTCGCTTGCAGATCAGCGGTGCCGACATCAGAGCAAAAAAAACTGGAGGCTGCTTTCAACACTTGTCTGCACAAAGGTGTCTCTGAAGCAGCTACCGCGAAAAAAGGGGGGAAAAAAAAAATCATTATTAATGGCAATTGAGGTGATTACTTTTTTTCTCCAGTTTCCTCAGAAACGCCAAGAAGCTGTGCCTGTTTTATGGCTGACAGACAGTGATTAGCACACTCACACACACACCGCACGCACACATGGGGGTTCAAAATTGTTAGGTAGGGAAAATATTCACACAGCAGGGCTCTGAACCAGCTTTGAGTGTTTCTTTTGATATTTAACTCTATAATTTATGTTCCTTTGCCTGTGCTATTAAGACATCAATCCCTGTGTTAAAAGCACTTTAAAATAGATTTGATTTGACAGATCATTCTCGTTATTGATACATGTTACTGCGATTTTCAGAACTGCGCAGAACATGACAACAATAACATGCGATACACAGAAACCAAGGTACAGCATTTAGCACTAAATTCCCCCCCCCTCCCAAAAAAAAACAGTAAAAATCTCTTCGAAAAAATCACTCTTGTCCGTATGCGGCATAAGAGGTAATCTGCACACTGGGGGGGGGGGGGGGACGCAGCATTTTGAGCTTTGTGACGTGGCGGCGACAGAACTGGAGCAGCGAGATTCACTAAAAGTTTCATTACAAAGTCTTTATCTGCTTCTCTCCGAGGGCCACAGCGAGGTTCAGGAGGAGAAACACAAAGAAAAGAGAAAGAAAGACACATCTGCGTCTGCTGTGACCTGTCTGTCTGCCAATTAGCATGTGTGTGAGTGTGTGTTTAGAGTGTGTGGCGCACGTGTACATCTGTGTGTGATATATATATTTAGGGCTATGTGTTTCTGTATGTGCGCGAATGTGAGTATGTCTGATTATTCGTGCATGTTTTTGTGTGTGTGTGTGTGTGTGTGTGACGCTGTGTGTGTCCGTGTCCATGTGTGTGCAGATGTGCACTTGCCTGGTGAACATGTGTTACGGTTTGCTAGTGTCAGCTATTTTGAAATCGTTGGCACACAAACGCTCACTCGTAACCCCGCCTCCTCAACCGTCCTTAAAAAAAATTAAAAGGCTCGCAAAAATATGATGCAAACGCCAAAATCTTCAGAAATATTTATCTGGTAGGCAGAAACTTACACGTCCTGGCTCCTCGCTAATGGTGCATGGGTTTTTTTTCGAGTTCATAGTGGGAGAAAAAGTGCTCATGTCAGCCTCAGAGTGATTATGATGATGAGCATCAAAGACCATGTAGGAATTTTTGGCAGTTTGTGATTTGGCCTCTAAATTGCAAACATGGTCAAGGAATCCACAGATGTTGGTGGGCAAGAAAAAAACTAAACTATCAGTTATATTCCCACTAATATGAGTCAGTCTGCATGGGAAAAAAAAAGCTAACAGTATCTCCTCCAGTTCAATTAGAGTTGATTTTAAACTGACTTATTAGCACTTAACCCCAAAACTTGACCTTGCGATCACCATCTTGGATGTAGTTCAGGCTTGTAGTGCTGTGATTTGCCTGCTTTCGGTTGCCTTCTCCCTCCCTCTTTCTCTCCTCCACTGTCAGGTTCTGGCCTGCCAATTTCCACTTGAAGCTTGACTGGGCCTGATTTGATGCAAAAACTAAACCGTGCGGGGCTGAGGTGGGGAGTTGGAGGGAGGAGAAGGGAGAGGGGGGGTCGGGGGTGGGGGGGGTGGAAGAGGGACTGTAACTGATGAACAGTTATGTCAAGTCGATTTTGCACCGTTGGGAAAAGGTAACCTCTCCTTCGGGGAGGAGACGGTGGGGGAGGAGGAGATAAAGGTAACAAAAAAAAGGACAAAAAAAAAAAAAAAACAAGGTTAGGGGGGGGGGGGTGATGGGGGAGGAAGGTGGGGTTTAGAGGGGGTGGCAGAGGGGGCGTATAATCGCACCAGGGTGCACCCACTCTCTGCCGCTTCACCTCACCTCCCTCTGCTTACCGCCCCGCACAAAATGCTAACTGTCAGTGCGAGTACTAATTGCAGATGTGCCAGTCTGCCATCATAATAAAATCAGAGGCAGGGCGGACATTAAGCATGGCTGGCTCATTTGTGAGACTGCTGAAAAGGTAGCATAAATGAATATTTCATTACCTTAATTACTAAGGAATACTCCTTTCCGCCAGTCGTGGAATGAGTGTTGCTGTAACTAATTATGAAAAGTAATAACATTAGGGATACTGTGATTGCCAGTTTATAAGGCGGCGTCTGCTTGCTGTTGAGGTATAAACCATGTTGGGAAACATGCGGTGCGGAGCGGAAGGAAGGAAGGAAGCGAGGGCTCAGTCTCGATCAAACCCACACATCTGCAAAAAAGTGGGGTTTGCGGGGATGAATGGGGCTCTGATTATTTACCCAGGGATGCTTGTGCGTGTTTGAAATTGCCAAGTGGAGGTTTTAACAGGTATGAAGGAGCTAAAAGGTTGTGAAACTCACTTGGTGTGAAAATGACAGCTTTTTGGCAACACGGGAGCCCTTTAATACACCGTTTTTGATGAATACAAACACAGAGTATGAAAGGACACATGAGCTACAACTACCTGAACCGCAAAGTGCAAGTTGATGAATCCGTTACCACGCAGCCCTGAAGTACCTGCACGTCCAAAAAGGCCAGACTACAGTAAAGGGCCGCGAGCTGCACATTTGCATCGCTTCATCATCCCTCAGAGTCTTTGATGTCAGACACATGGCTCGATACCTTGTCCGTTATTCACCTCTGCAGCCCGTGGGCACGTCCCATGCCCGGCTGTAATGTATGACCACTGATAAGGTCGTAAGGAGGGCTGTGAGAAAAAAGGCAGAGTACAAGGTCTGCTTTGATGGCCATGCTAATTCCAATACCCCTAAGTAGTAAGAATAACAAAGTGGTGGGGAATTTATCTCAGGAATGCCGGAGCAAGACGGCCGGGCGATAAGGAAGTAGCTTCCCTTGGGTGGGGGAGAAGTAATTAGAGTGGGCTGACTGGTTACATGACTGACTGGCCGGTGGGATGGATGGAACCAGAGGTGGGGTAAAACAAAAAAAGCAAAGTTTGAGGCAGAAAGAACAAACTAAATTGTGCCATTTCTTTTTTTTTTTTAAATATGTCACTGTCAACTTCTGACTAAACTAGATTATAACTCCCTGGATATTCATGTTTGGGCATCTAACTCATGGCTTGATGGAGCAACACACAAATTCTGCAAATTTTACACACACAGAAATGCAGGAAAAAAAGACAGAAAAAAGCAAAGTTTCATCCTTGACTTTATAACTGCTCCCTGGAGAAGTTTGAGAGGCCACAACAAGAATCACTAAGAACTTACTAAACATTTAAAACCTCAGTGATGTAAAAAAACAACCTTGGGCCCGCAAGTCAAAAAGCCTTGACCTAACCAAAGACCAGGCTGTGCCTCAGGATGAGTCACAGGGCCAAGTCTGAGGCCCCCCCCCCCCAATCTGACCCAATCATAGTCATCTCCCACAAGGCGTCTAGTTTAGGAAATACCCGTCCTACCCTCTGCAGCCAGGCCTCCGATCCAGCATTCCTGCTTGAGCAGCAGTCATAACCAAATCAAGCCACAACTTATGTCCCATCAGTCATCTATAGGCCAAGACATAAGGCATCAATAGCAAATAACAGCCACAACCACACGAACCTCAGTTTTATCACCTCATCATAACTTTAAAAAGTAGATGATGATAATCACAAAGCATCTTCCCCCAAAATTCAGCGCCTTTTCCAAACCCAAACCAAATCCTGGATTGCTGTGACCCAAACCGAAAACTACAACCACATCCACAGAAAGCCCGCCCCTGTCGACTTCCAACCTCCAGCCCTCACACTGTTTCCTTTACTGTCATGTATTAAACACACTTTGACCTCCTTCTTGACCACCTCGCCCCAAACTGCAGCCTGAAACCACAGAAAGCTTGTCTGCGCTGCCGCCTCAGCCCCCGTTCGCCCTGCACGTCAGAAAGGCTGAGGACAGGCCTGTCGGTGTGATTATCCCCCCGCTACCTGAGGAGGTGTTTGTTTGACATTCACGTTTGACAGCAACGGGACACGAGGCGTTCGGGGGAGGGGGCTCCCTCTCCAGTCACAACCCATTAACACGTGAATTCACCTCTCAGAGTTTTGAACAGGGTCGACTTTGATACACATGTCCACTAACTGCACATTTAAAGGGGAAGATGTGCCCCCCCCCCCTCCTTGTTTTATCTGCCCTTGACTCACTCTTGCCAAAGGTTAAATGTACGTTTGAATAACACGGAGGCCAGGGTGTAATTTCTGACCATTTCCTCTTTTCTCTGCAACCTCCGGTTAAGAAGGTGCTTGATCAACGCTGAGATGAAAGCGTGGAAGTGAGCGAAATTTGTGCAACCGCAAAATGACCTAATTTTGTCCTAATCTCGCTTGGCAATCAGCTGCAATTAAATTGAGATAACACATCTGAATTTACTTCCACACGAGACGGGGGAAACCAGAGCACAAACGAAAGCAGACATGTCCTCGTTAACTAAAAAAAAAAAAAAAAAAAAAAAAAAAAAAAAAGGTAACGAGAGGGGAGGGAGGGTTGCACTTAGGTGGCAGAGAAGCAGGACACCTTTTGAATAATGAAGTACAGTAAGAAAGAGAGCCCTGATCAAATAGCATATTCTATCATCCTGGGTTAAAGGTAGGACGGCGTGCTGCTAAATGTGTGGAGTTGTATGTGGAAAAGGCCTAGATTTCCAGATGTCATCATGCCTTAATCTGGTGATCTGTTATTGATTGTTCCACGCGGCTGTGACCTTGCCAGAAGAGCTCTTCCACCCGACAATCAAACATACATCAAAGAGTGCGTGTGTTTCCCTAAATGCCTGTGTGTGTGTGTGTCTGTGTGTGTGTGTGTGTGTGTGTGTGTGTGTGCGCACATGTGGCAGCGAGCGTCGCTTGCAGATCAGCGGTGCCGACATCAGAGCAAAAAAACTGGAGGCTGCTTTCAACACTTGTTTGCACAAAGGTGTCATCTCTGAAGCAGCTACCGCGAAAAAAGGGGGGAAAAAAAAATCATTTTAATGGGCAATTGAGGTGATTACTTTTTTTCTCCGTTTCCTCAGAAACGCCAAGAAGCTGTGCCCTGTTTTATGGCTGACAGCAGTGATAAGTCACACACACACACACACACACACGCACACAGATCAGGGAAATATTCACACACAGGCTCGAACCAGCTGTGATGTGTTTGTTCTTTTGATTTACTCTATATTTGTTCCTTTGCTGTGCTATTAAGACACAATCCTGGTTGTTAAAAGCACTTTAAAAATAGATTTGATTTGACAGATCACTTCTCGTTATGATCAATGTTACTGGATTTTCAGAACTGCGCAGAACATGACAAATAACATGCGATACACAGAAACAAGGTACAGCATTTGACACTAATCCCCCCCCCTCCCAAAAAAAAAACAGTAAAATTCTGAAAATATCTTTCGTACCAGAGTAAATCTGCACACTGCAAGAGGCAAATCTGCAAGGTATGCTTGGCTTGAAGCTACATGACAAAGTACATTTAATTTGGTGGAACAGTTGCCATCCAAACTCCCCCTGTGCATCCAGACGCAGACGCACATGCACACTTATACCATTGTTAGGCGAAAGAAAAGTGTTTTGGAAGTTGTTGTTTGCCCCCCTGCCATTTAATTATGAAATCTAAATGTTAGTTTACACCTGCTCGGCAACCTGTCGTCTGTCTCGCCCAGACTCCTTCGCAAATGGGAAAAGTCGACGCGTGGAAAATGTCGAAAATCACAGGCGAGACGCGGCGCAACAACTGAATAAGTGCAAACAGCAGGACGAGATGGAACGGATGGGCCAAATAAAGACTTTGCATTTTCACTTGAGAAAGACTCAAATGAGGCATGATATTTCAAAATGCATTTTCCTCCTACGCAATGCATAAAACATGCCGGCTTAGGGTAAAGAGTGTACACACGTAAATGAAAAGTCCAAATGCATGCAATTATTTGCCGGACCACTGAAGTTTCAATTTCTGTGTTTGCTTTTTGTCAAAATCACAAGGAGTGAAAAGAGAAAACAGAGAAAACAAAGGGATGAGAGGAAGACGCTCAGAGATAAAAAAAAAAAAGAAAAAAAAAGAGAGAGAGAAACTGAAAACAAGCAAAAAGGCATGAAATAAAGTCAGGGGAGCAGGAGAAAGACATCTGACTGCATTGCAACTTGTCGCAAAACACGCGCACATCAACATAAAGGGGGGGGGACTGATCTGACCTGTCAAATCCTGAGAAAGAGAAAATGAAGGTGGGCCAGAGCTGGACAGGCAGAACGCCGCCGCCAGAAACACCTTTAAGTCTGTCACCTTTGCTCCATCACTCTCCATCATCTCTGCTTCCTTCACACCGTCCTCAGTTGTCGTCGTCTGAGTGACCCACACTTCTGGCAACCGCCGTGCCACTAAGGCAGCCCTCAGCTCATATGATGCAGCAGCAGACACAAACCACACTCATCCTTGACTGTCACACAGCCGAGCCAAATTAGCACAATTTAACTCACAGTTTTAATATCTCTAAAGTAGATATAGCAGTGCGCTCGCTATAGTTTCGAGTGACTAAAAGGCGAGAATAACGTGTTTTCTTTCTTCTTCTTTTTTTTTTTGAGGCAATTCCTTGTGGGGAAGAAGCAGAAGTTCAGCAACAGTTCAGCTGCCACGCAGTAAAAACTGGGACTTGCTTACATGTAAAAGAGCCTTCTCTTTTTATGATGCATAAACAAAATGCAAAAGATTAAGGCCAAAAGCATGCAGGGAACGCTACGGTGCTGCCTGTGTCACCACATTGTTTTGGACGATACATCATTATTGCCGTTTAAACATAAAGGGAAGTCACAGGGGCAGAGTTGGCTCGCTATTGGCTGATTCATGCCTTGGTGTTAGTCAGGCAACGGATCCCAGCCACCGCTCTCGCTTTCATCGTTCTTGGCTTTCTTCTTCGCTCTGTGTGTGTGTGTGTGTGTGTTTTTGTGTGTGTGTTTTTGTGTGTGTGAGTGTGCATCACCCCAAATACATTGTAACTTCTGCAGCTCTGCTTTAACAAACCCAATATGTCCAATCACACACACACACACACACACACACAAACACGCATACAAAAAAAAAATCACAGGAATTTTACGTTACCAAAACAAACGTCGAGGCTTAAAAGCGGAGGGATAGGGACGGTCACAGAACATGCTGAGGGAATGTATGAACAGCAAAGAGTTGTCATACAAAGAGTTAACACCCCCAACACCACCACCTCCACCCTGTTTCTCCAAAGCACGGGTTAATATCATGGCTGCCTGGTAAGGCATTATCCAGAACCTCTCGGAACAAAAGGCCCCTTTTGCAAACAGACTCCTACTTTCTCCCAGTGTCCAAAGGTGTTTGCTGAAGTAAATCTGCCTAAATCCTGCGCAGCTTGGCCAGGAGGAGGAGGGAGGGAAGGTGTACCGATAATCCTTCTTCTTAACCAAAAAGAAAAAAAAAAAAAAGTTCTGGGTAAGGAAAAGAAAGAGAAGAAAGAAAAACTGGAATCCATATCACATGATGCCATTTAAAGAGTTGTGGTACCCCCCTCCCTCCCGTCGCCCCATCTTTGCTTAAGATTTGCATACATCCAGCCTGGGAATCGCATGATAAAGATATCTTGCTAGTCGTGGATTAATCAACAGATAACGTGCATTGTGCATGTTTACATAAGTGGACATAGTGCACGTGAAGTTTTTTTTTTCTTCACTTTGTTTTTTGAAATGATGGGAAATGCTCATTTTGACCAAACCTGCTTCCCACAAAAAAATTT